>NC_056738.1:556586209-556813709 GCF_019279795.1 Protopterus annectens | reverse complement strand
TAAGCATAAACATAAATAAATAAATGGCCATTTTATAAACACGGTCTGCTTTTAGAAATAAAAGGGACTACATTTTGCAAAACATGCATCATGACATTATAATACATCTATGGAAGAAGTGACACCACAGAATTATTATTGGCAAGCTGTATTTGTCTTTCTGATTATTTAACCTGTTGGCTCATTTTCTAGCAGTACTTGTGCTGTGGTAGCGCTGTCGCCTGACAGTAAGATGTTGTTCCATTCGATTATCAGCTAGAGCGTCTTCTGTCTGGAGACGTGCATGAATGGGCATACCTTCATTGAAGGTTGTGCATCAGGGCTGGCAACTCGGCATGTAAAAATCTACTGCCAATCATTAGCGGACCGGAGTTCTGCTGTGGCGACCCCTAACTGGGAAAAGTTGAAAGACACAACAACTATCATGCATAGTGTGATAGCCTTTATTTTAAATTTCATGCAAAGGTAACAAAAGCAACGATCTTATACTTTCAGTGATTGTTTTTCGTTTTTTTCCAGATACTTCAGGCATTATTCAAGTGTCACATTTAACCCTTTGTATTTATTAACTTTGAGAAAATATTGTATGTGAAGTTGTTAAATCTCGCCTTTTATTCTCACTGATGGGTTCAGTAGCTCAAGACCAAGCCCCTTATCCCACAATGCACTGCCGGAATTACCCCAGATCTAGTTTGCCACGGCAAGAGAGATCTCGGTGATCCAGCTAGCTTGGACCATTTGTGTGGAAAATTAACAGCAAGTTTAAAAAAAACTTTTCTTTTCTTACTAAAATTGGTTGTTTATTAATATAATCTATAGTTTATGTAGTTTTAGACAGTTTTAATAGTTAGTACCCTGTTGGCTTCTTGGTTTGTGTGGGCCTTTACCCTATTTACTCTTATTAGTCTTTCTTCTCTGTGGGCCTCTTAGCCCTATATAGGTAACCTGTAATTATATTGTTATAGTTAGTGCCCTGTTCGGGCTTAGTAGTTTTTGTGGATCTTTACTATTTGTTATTAACTATGTCGGATGAAAAGGAGAAATCCCATCCTAAATCGGGATTCAAAAAATGCCCAGATTGTGGGAAGAAAATGTCCATCACTGACGGACACATCCAATGTGTCTGCTGTCTGGGGGCTAAAGACCTCCAAGACACTTGGAGCATTTGCCATTCTTTTTCTTCAAGAGTCCTCTAGAAGAGAAGGAGGAAGCTAATAGATAGGGGATTGCTACAGCAATCTTTTTCTGAGGTTTTTAGTAGCCATGAGGGTACTAGCACATCCTCCAAATCCTCAAAATCCAGATCTTCTGACAAAGTGACAAAAAAGGCAAAGATTTCAGAAAGAGGGTCATCGGTTCCACAGACCTTGGAACCGAGTGTACCTCTGAGTCGGAGCCAGCTCTCAGTTTTGGAGCTGGTCTCTGAAGTTCCTTCTTCACCCCTGCTCCAGTCAGCATCTTCAGTGCATTCAGCTAAGTCCTCAGTCAGCCTTTAAGATTTGGACATGGATCAGCTAGTGCAGAAGCTTTTACAGGAACCAGGAATTGCCAAAATGTTGTCGGCACCGACCAGCTTGTCGGTGCTGAAGACCATGGAACTGGATTTATCTACTCCTCCTCTGAGCCGTACTGGACTCTCGGAGCCGAAGGAAACTGAACCCATGGTTGTCAAACCCTTGGAGCCGATACCCGCACAGGTGTTATCGGCTCCATCTACTTGGATGTGCTCAGCGCCGACCGAGGACTCTAGGAGCCAACGCTCTCCCATCGGGTCCGGGGAAGATAGTCAAACCAATTTGTCAGTGCTGACT
The DNA here is from genome assembly GCF_019279795.1 of Protopterus annectens. Lineage (NCBI taxonomy): Eukaryota > Metazoa > Chordata > Ceratodontiformes > Protopteridae > Protopterus > Protopterus annectens. Next base: position 556,811,898 of record NC_056738.1, on the reverse strand, counting down.
CTTCCTCTCAGGGCTTTGGCTCGGGTGAGCTCAGCTCCTACCTTGGGCTCGGAGCCCAGGGTTTTGGTTCGAGAGGATCAGACAGTACTCTCGGGTCCATCCACTCCTTCTTGTCAGAACCATGCTGCCTTCGATGCTATGAGGAGAGTTTTGTCTTCAAAGACAACGTCAGCATCGGTTCAGCCTTCCCTCTCCCCTCAAGCTCCTGTGTCTGCTTCTACATCTACCAGTCCCTCTAAGCGTAGAGACCCCGAGCCTCAAGTACCCCACAGGGCATCCCCTACTCTTCTGAGACCTCCTCAGATCCCCCCACTGAGGAGGTGCACAGGAAGAGACTGTGCAAGAGGAGGCACTTAGACTCCCCACAGGAGTCTTTGACATCTGATACAGACTTAGATGAGTCAGAAGGGTCCCCTTGATCCCCCTCTGAGGATATCTCCTTTGCAGAGATACTAGAGATCCTTAGTCAGAGGGGTGATTGGCAGTCCAAGACCCCTACTAAGGATGAGTCCATGCTCTTGAAGGCTTTTGGGTCTCAACCTTCCACTTCTTGGCTGTCTCCACCTTACAACGAGCTCATGGAACTGATTTCTCGTAAGGCATGGGAGTCACCGGAGGCCATGGAACCTGTTCCTCGTAAGCCCAATAAATTCATGTCTGCCCCAGTGGACAAGCCATTTTTGACAAAGGGAGTGCCTGTTGATGCCATGGTGGTAGCTGCAGCCACCAAAAAGGAAGTATCTGAGACATCCACCTCCATCCATCCCCCTAACAGAGATTCTAGGGTCATGGATAGATATGGGAAGTGCATGTTTAGTTCAGCGACTTTTTCTCTGCGATCACTGAACTACTTAACCCACTTTATGAGACTACAGATTGATCTCCTGAAAGAGCTAGGAGATACTCTCCAGGCTAGAGTAGCTGCAGGGGTGGCCGACAAAGTCAACATCCAGCTCACTACCCTAAACTCAGTGGTAAACTCATCCATGCATCTCATATCCTATGCAGCTGATGGTTCGAGTAGAGCCGCTAGTTCGGGCATTGCTCTTCAAAGACAAGCCTGGATGCATCTCTGTTCCTTTGCAGAAACCTTTAAGTGTTCCTTTATTAATACCCCATTCGGTGGCTCATCACTGTTTGGGTCCAAAGTAAAGGAAACTTTGACCAGGTGTGAGCAGGAAGGCAAGACCTTATCTGCCATTGGAGTCCGTTTCTCGACCTCTACTCGGCCCTACCCCAAGGGCTCTAGGGGAGGGAAAATGTGGTTCCGAAAAGCACAGGGAGCCTTTCAGTACACACGTGGAGAAACCCCCTCTAGAGGCAGAGGAGGGGGGGGTTATAACGGAAGACACCGCCCGCGCGGCAGAGGGGGTCTGCAGCAACAGGGTGACAAGGGTCAGTTCTCTGGTCAACCCTACCAGCACCCCTGAAAGGGGTCCCGAATGTTCGGCTCTGGAGGCAGTCAGGGTCACTTGTCTTTGTACCCAGAAGCCTGGCTAAACATAACATCAGATATTTGGGTACAAAGCATCATTTCCAGAGGATATTTCATACCATTCTCTTCCCCTCCCATTCCTGTAAAGAGAATCCCAGATGTTCCACCCAATCTCAGGGAACAAGCAATCGTAGAGGTCCACAGATTGCTAGGAAAAAAAGAGTCATCCAACCAGTCCCAGCAGACCAAGTTGGATTTGGAACTTACTCAAGATTCTTTTTGGTACCAAAGAAAACAGGGGACTGGAGACCTATCTTGGACCTCAGCAGACTCAACCAGTTCATAAAGAAAGAGAAGTTCCAAATGGTCATGCTTCAGTCCATTCTTCCCTTCCTAGGGAAAGGTGATTGGATGTGCTCCATAGATCTCAAGGATGCGTATTATCACATAAAGATGAACAGACGCTCCAGAGATCATCTGCACTTCCGGCTGGGAGCCAATCATTACCAGTTTTGAGCCCTGCCCTTTGATCTCACTACAGCCCCCAGAGTGTTCACCAAATGCATGGCAGTGGTCATGGCTCAACTGAGACTTCTAGGATTCCAGGTGTTTCCATACCTAGACAATTGGCACCTCACCGCTGCCACCAAGCATCAATTGACTCAGGCAACACAATACACTCTGACACTGTGCCATCAATTAGGCATTACAATCAACTTCGAAAAATCTGCCTTATCACCATCGGAGCATACCGTTTTTATAGGAGCAGGGTTAGATACCTCAACTACCACTCTACATCTCCCTGTCAAAAGAGTCTTTCTTCTCTGCCAAAACATCAGCTCACTGGTGTCAAAGAACAAAGCTACAGCAGCAGAGATATTGAAGGTGCTAGGTTTGATGGCAGCAGCAATCCTGGCTATACCACTCGCAAGGATGCATATGCAAATTCTTCAATGGCTCCTCTTCGCTCAGTGGTCTTACCAGAAACTACCGATGCACCACATGATTCTCATCACAGATTCTTGCAGGAGAGACCTTTGGTGGTGGTTGATGTCTCTTCATGTCACAATCAGAAGACCCTTTGCCCCCCCCCAGTAGCCACTGTGACCACGGACGCTTCCCTGATAGGGTGGGGGGGCATTTTCAGAGAAAGACTGCCCAAGGCACATGGACAGATCAAGAATCACATCTGCACATCAATGTTCTAGAGTTGAGAGCGGTGCTTCTGGTGTTGCAGTACTTTCAGGACTATCTCCCTCTAGGAACTATTGCAATTCAGACAGACAACATGTCAGTAGTCTGGTACTTGAACGAGCAAGGCGGAACCAAGTCTTACCCCCTTTGTCAAGAAGCCCTCAGGGTCTGGCAATGGGCTGTGTCATCCCACTGTTTTCTGTTAGCAATGCACATCCCAGGAAAATCCAACGTGATAGTGGACAAGCTAAGCAGGGCAATATTGCTCCCTCATGAGTGGTCTCTCAAACAACAGGTTGCGGAGTTGATTTTCCGCAAATGGGGCCAGCCTTGTTGCGACCTTTTTGCCAGGCACATCAATTCAAAATGCAGACGTTACTTTGCCCTAATACCACCTCCTGGTCATCCCCCGAGAGATGCACTTTTACACGATTGGCCACCGGGTCTCCTTTATGCATTTCCACCTTTCCCATTAATACCCAGATTTTTACAGAAAGCAAAATCGTTGGGAAGGACTGTTATACTCATAGCCCCCTATTGGCCTCGACAGATTTGGTTTCCGTTTCTCCACCATCATCTGTTGGAAGATCCGTGAATCCTGGATCCAGTTCCGGACCTTCTGATGCACCCGTCAGGGGACCTTCATCCTTCACTGCAGTCCCTGAAACTGACTGCTTGCCTAATCCACTTCCCCTAATTACCAGGCTTCATTCAATTTCAGAAGATACAAGACAAATTCTCTTGTCTTCTCACAAGCCATCTACCAGGAAATTATATGGCAGTAAGTGGAAAAGGTTCTCAATTTGTGCCAACATGCAGAACATTTACCCTTTCTGAGCTCCGCTATCTTCTATTTTAGAATTTTTGACAAAAATTTTTAAGGAAGGGGCAGCAGCTGCTACAGTTCGAGTTCAGTTAGCTGCTATCTCAAATTTTCACTTTGGGTTTGGTGGCTCAAATGTTATAGGCCATAAATTATCCAAGACTTTTCTTAAAGGCGTTCTTCATAGGAGACGTCCGATCAAAATTCCCTATTCTCCCTGGAATTTAAACCTTATGCTGTCTCAAATTATTCTTCCTCCCTTTGAACCAGCATCTTCTTGTGATCTCAATTTTTTATCCTGGAAAACAATATTTCTTGTGGCCATTACGTCTGCCCACAGAGTGTCAGAACTTCAAGCATTATCTATCAGATCACCCTACATGATCTTCCATGCTGATAGAGTATCTCTCAGAACAAACCCCTCATTTTAACCTAAAGTCTGTTCTGAGTCAAATATCAATCAGGTCATTGAGCTGCCAGTCTTTTTTCCCAACCACTCTAGCAAATTGGAATGCATGCTTCACAAACTTGATGTTCACAGACAGCTCAGATTTTATCTTGACAGAACTAAGGATATTAGAAAATCAGATCAACTGTTTGTATCCTTTTCAGAAGCAAGAAAAGGCAATCCAGTGGCTAAAACAACCTTGTCTAAATGGTTATCCGATTGTATATCCTTTGTTTATGAAAATGCAAACATGCCATTAACACGCAAACCTAAGGCTCATTCTACCAGCGCTGTCTCTATGTCTTCTGCTTTTCAAGCTAAATTGCCCCTTGACAATATTTGCGCTGCAGCCACTTGGTCTAAGCCTCATACCTTTATCACTCATTACAAAGTAGATAAGGCTTCAAGGGACAGGTCTTCCTTTGTTTCTACGGTACTGAAGAACATACTCCCATGAGCCACCCAGGGTTGAGGGTGTTAGGGACGCTACCCATTAGTGAGAATAAACGGCAAGATTTAACAACTTCACATATAGAAGTTATGTACTTAACATAACGTTCCATGTGAGTTGTTTATCTCGCCTTTATTCTCATGTCCCTCCCTCCTTCCCTCTCCTGGCTGAATGTTGACTTAGAGGCTAGTACCATCCTGGTTATTCAATATTTCTTCTTCCCGCTTGGGAAGTGTTCTTGGTAGATATATATAAAAGGGTATATATATGTATATGTATGTATATAGTAGCAAAAAAGATCTGAGGTAATTCCGGCAGTGCATTGTGGGATAAGGGGCTTGGTCTTGAGCTACTGGCAAACCTTGAGCTTTGCTATCGGCTGTATCGGAGCTGAGGATCGGCTACGAACTCATCAGTGAGAATAAAGGTGAGATAAACAACTCACATGGAATGTTATGGTAAGTACATAACTTCTTTTTTTCAGTTATGCATCACTCTGTGTTTTTTGTATGGTGGCTTAGGTACCCATTCAATTGCTCAGTTGCTGAGTGCCATGAATTATGAAGGGCCAGTTATACTCCTCATGTTGCAAGTGATTTTGCCAAAAACTTTTCTCAATAATCATATCCATGACTAACTAGAGAAAAAGTAATAGAGTGGAAAGAAGCGAAGAAGACATTTGGACTGCAAGCAAGAGACTGCCTTCCTTATCAGGGATTGATATCAGAGCATAGGCAATGAGAAAGGGATAGGACAGTGATGGCAAACCTATGACATATTTGTCAAAGATAACATGCCATGACGTTTTGGGTGCCACACCAGCATTCACCAACACCCGAGTTACCAATGAAACTTATTTTTCATTCGTTGTCTCATCGAACATTTTTGTGACAGGAGCCAGTTCAACAACACTGCTGCAGAGATAAAGAAGTTATTAACCTGAAAGACTATTTCTTTTACTTTGGAAAAATGTATATTAAGTCACATTAATTTTTTCTATCAGTTTCTCAAATTAATAGTACTAGTAGTTTAAAACTGTCTCTTTCTCTTATTTCTAGATTTGTCCCTGATTCTGTTGAGATGTATTCCTGATGTATTAAGAGCTATATTGTTTTATTTTTTATTTATGTATTTATTTGGAGGGGGGGTGGTGACATGCCAGCAGAGTCAAGTTAGGCATTTTCTGAATTTTTGACATGCCAAGTCCAAAAGGCTCACCATCACTGGGATAGGGGAGTCCTAAGTGAAAGACCTGCTCTGGTAGAGTTTTTAGTTGAATCTAGAACATAATCTGCTGTTACAAAATGGGTAATTAGTAGGGCATATAAAATATTATGCAATAACTATAGGAGAGGATAAGGGCTGATAAAGGTCGTGGGAAAACAAAGTAGAAAAAAAATAAACTGCAATAATGTGAAGCTTCCAGGTGAAGTTCTGTTTTAGTGACCCAGAAATAATTAATACTGTTTTGGATACAGCCCATTAGAAAATGAAATGCAATCCAAAAAGCAACAAGAATAACTCTGGATAAAGTATGGTCCTTGCACTCTGTCCAGTCCAAGAAAAAAAGTACTACCCACCGTAGTAAATTATTCTTTGTTCATAAATGCATAAAACAGCAAAACAGTAAAGAGGAAAGTTTATGTTAGTTATATCAGGTTATCTCTTTGGATTAGAAAACAAATGTCTTGTGGCATGATCTCTGGGCTTACATCTGATTATGTAACATACATGGACTCAGCTTGAAAAGCGTGCAAGTAAGAGACCTGTAGTCAAACTGAAATTGGAAGGCTATAGCAAATATCCAGTGAAAGGTTCTTGGTTGTACCTGTTCAGCTTAGAATATTATCTGAGCGCATAGAAAGTCAGGCTTGAGCAATCAATTTTCTAACTAAGCGATGTATTGACACTACAGGCACTGGGTACCTAATCTGAAATAGCATAGTGCTGTCCAAAACATTCCCACAGACATGTATACATGGACAGTTGCACATGCAGACCCATTGTGCTTTTGTTGTGACCCCCCCCCCCCCATCTACCACTCACTATAACCTTTCTTCTTACTAAGTTTTGAAGAATTCAGAATTAACCTTACTTGTGAAACTTTAAACAAAAATATACTGTCTATTCATTAAAAAAATAGCATAAAATATGTATATTAAAGGACAACTGCACTCAACTGAAAAAATGTTTTTTATAACATATTGGTCACCTTTGTAGTGCTGCTGTCACTGCAAGTGGTAAATTTTATTTCATACTTATTATACCACAGAAATGGACCGATAGGGTCTTGAATACTGATAGAGTTTTGTTTTTCAGTGAAGCCATCTTCTTCATTCAGTGTCATGTGTGTCCCTCTTATATGTCACTCCCTAGTGGGTGTTGTTGCCTTTCTGCTGATTTACAGAGGAAGCATTCTGAATTTACGCATTTTGAGAGAGTACAGAGAATGTCACTTTATCTTTTGATACGAAACAGTCCACATTTTATTAGTAGCTTCGCAGTGGATAGACTTTTCATCAGTTCTGTACATTCTAGTAGAAAGTTTATAAATGACTTTCTTTTGTTTACTCCTAGTTTAAGCTGTTAAACCTTTCATATTTTTGGTAATTGTATGAGTGACAGTTCACACCTGGAAACTTGGCAGTGTCTGCTTTCTATAACTATTCACACTATTTGAATTTGAAATCTGTGACACAATAAGCTTTGTTAGGGCTATAAATGTTAGATATAGTTAATTTTCCTGTAATTTCTTGTCAGCAGATGATGCAGCAGATACAAGTTGAAAACAGTGGACTATTTCAAAGATAGTTAAATTCTTGTGCACAGAGGCTGAAATTGAGATATAGGCTAAAAAGAAAGAGAAAGCAGTTAAATAATATTTTATTTATATGTGGTGGACATTGAGTAGGATTCATTTGAATAAAAAGTACTGTGTGTATGTCTGTGTGGTGTTTGTGGAGTAAGAGCAACTATCTTTAAACAAATTTGATATGTTTATGCTTACTGATGTAGACTGGTGCCTATCAACGATTCTGTCTTATGTTACTTCAGTGCCAGGGTAAGCAGTAGCTCCCCTACAAACTTGAATTCTTCTCCTCTTTGCACCCATTGAGTAAAACTGAATAAAGCATTTATTGAAGACATTAATTTTTAAGGGTCTGGGCATTTATTTGTCTGTTTAAGAGAATGAGAAGATAGCATTCTTAACAAAACTACTGATGGAAGTGTGCAACCAGCTCAGAAATACAGAAAGTCTAGCCACTGCTTTTAAAAAAAATATGTGAAACTATGAAATAATGTTTGCCGGTATTGTGAGCACCAAGTTCATCAAGCTAAGTGCCATGGTGTTAAGGAGATCAGAACTGACACCAACATCAGTGCAGAAGGAGGAACTAATCCTGAATGGGATGCTGACGCATCAGGAGATGCAGACACTCACTCTCACAAATCAGGTATACATTAAAAGATCACCAGGTCGCCTAGAGCACATTTTGGGATGTGGAAGGAATTTGGCATAATTTGTAAAAGCCCACTTGAATACAGGAAGGACATGCAAACTCTGCACAGATGGCACTAGCCAAAAAAAAACTGGACATGACATCCAAAAGTTGAGAGACAGCAGAGTTGATCAGTACACCAGTGTGCCTTCATCCACCTAGATGTCCTTTTAGCATTCTTTAACACTGTTTATAAAGAACATACAGCATGTACCCAACCAATCTTGGATGGGTGTTTTTAAATTATCAGAAATATTTTGATCAGAAAAGGGTAAACAAGCCGGGTGCATGGTTAAGCAGCTAACTATGTGAATATATTACATGTTTAGGGAAATGGCCCTTAACCAGTGCATGTCACAGACTTTTTCTCTACTTTGTTCAGTATTATTGAATTGTATTCATCTGCTAAAGAACATTGTAACATGTAGGCTCATTTATGGAGCTTCAGTGGCAGCCTGAAGGTACTGTACAATGAATTTACCAGTGAGTCTGATCTGCTGCAACAGTAATCATAATCTGTTGTAAGACTCTATGAAACAGTAACAGCTGACAGTGACAATAAAGTCAATCGAATGCATTTCACTACAGAAATACATAAAATGACATAAGAGGATACAATGGACTCCATTTAGAAACTCTCAGAGTAACACCTCAACAGAGTTATTACCTCTGTCTCATGAGACTTACATACTTCCACATTTTCATATCAAACATGGGAATATACTAATTTTAAATATATGGCCATTATCTGTCTTAAAGTGCATATGAGCCAGTTTTCTGAATTCCTAGTGCTAGAATTATGCCAGTTGAGTTACTGTATCATGACATCGCCATTGCCTCATTCCTAATTTGCTACACTATACAGAGGAAGGTGAATCTCATGCAATCTGTGAACTAGAGACCTGTCAAAATGTATTCGTTCAAGCCTGAAAAATATACAGGTAACCTACTGAAGATTTTGTAATTCACACCAAGGTCTGAAAACCCTAGAGACAGCTAGATAGTTTAGCAAAAGAAGTGCAATACCCAGTATGGAGATGCTGTGGGCTTTGCACTTCATTGTAAAATCATTTTCAGTAAGTTTCTCATTCCATCTTTCAGGCTTGATAGATCAGTTTGAAAAATTTCCATAGTGTAGTAGTTATTATATTTTCAGGTGTTGATATACTGCTCTGTTTTGAGGAAATGCTGGAACTTTGCCTTTTCTTCATTGTGATGACCCTGGAATTGATTACCTGGTTTAACAGTGCACGTTGGAAATGTGGAGGCTTGTTGGAGCATGTGTGTGTGTGTGTGTGTGTGTGTGTGTGTGTGTGTGTGTGTGTGTGTGTGTGTGTGTGTGTGTGAGTGTGCTTGTGCGTGTGTGCGTGTGTGTTGTGTGTGTGTATGTGTGTGTGTGTGTGTGTGTGTGTGTGTGTGTGTGTGTGTGTGTGTGTGTGTGTGTGTGTGTGTGTGTGTGTGTGTGCTTGCAACCCTATGATGACTGCATTGTAAATTTGCAAACAAATATTTGTGTATTTGTCCTCACTGCATAATGGGGCAGTTCCATTTACCATCAGTGGAAATTCAAGTGGGTTAGGTATAATCTGAACAATTTCTCATGAGATCAATGATGTCTTATTGTATAGTGCTAGTCAAAGTTGTATTCTGAAAATCTTTCCAATATGGCAGACTTTTGGGGTCTGTTTTTGAGCAACTGTTGAGTTATGAAGAGAGGAATTGTAAGCCAAGTTGCAGTAACAGTAACCATCACGTTTGCATTTTTAAATATTACAGTTAACCACTTAGTAATAATCCCTTGAGGAATACATCTCAAGAAATGCTAAATGTAAACATGCTATGGCAGGTATTATGTTTTAAAAATAATATGTTTTTATGAATATTGCAAACCATTCTAGAAATGATTGAGAGCTATCTGTCTGTAGGATAACACTGCCTCATTTTCATTTCTTTCATCTGTTAATAGGCTCCCCCGCTTTTAGGAACAATTACATGAAAAAGTGATGACTTAAGAGCTACTCTTTGGAAATGCAAAATTCCCTAAAATTCTGCCTTGTGGCTTGATTTTAATAAATCTTTTAGTAGTTCTTTCAGACCTAATGAAGCATTTTAGTTTTTTTTTATTTTCAGTGTAAGTTGATCTGCTGTCTGGATAGGGTTTTCTGTTTTCTATTCTTTTCATATATATTTCTTCCAACTTGTCTTTTCATATGTAATCTTGGGATACTGATCTTCTAAAGTTTGTTTGTTTGTTTGTTTGTGTCTTTTGGCTTTTCCCGGTTAGGGGGTCGCCACAGCGGAACTCCGGTCCGCTAATGATTGGTAGTGGATTTTTACGTACCGGGTTACCAGCCCTGATGCACAACCTTCAATGAAGGCACGCCCCATTCACGTATGCCTCCACACAGAAGACACTCTAGCTGAGAATCGAACGGGACAACGTCTTGCTATGAGGCGACAATGCTAAAGTATGTCTCCAAAAATCGAAGCAGTTTTCATGACTATGGGAGGTAATCTGGGTTGACAGCCATGATTTTGGTGTTGGTTGTATGATTCTCTTATGAGGTCACTATGGTTCAACTGATCTTTTTCTTTTACATAAATTAGAATGTGAGGAATATACTTTTTGCCCTTTTAATGCATGTTTGAACTGATGTAGACTTCCAGCAATGTGAATCCTAAAAAGGAGTTTTAATGGCCTAACTATATTTCGGATACAAGTAGCAGTCTTTTAGGCATTTGAGATTCTTGGAGCTGATTGGAGTGCCATCAATCCAGGTTTTGGCAACTTTAGTTATTTTGCCAAGCCAATGGTTAATTGTGTTTTTTAAAGCAATGTTTAACTCTGAAGCACAATTACTCCTTCAAACAATGCAGAACTAAACTCAACAGAGAACATTTTTTTAAGAAATTATGGCTAAGCAATTTATCTACAAGTGTTTTCACAGTGTGGAAGAAATATGGCCTTTCTCAGTTCATCAAACTGTGACCCTTAATTAGTGAGGAAGATTCCACATAATTTTTTTTTCCTCAATGACTCACAAGGTAAAATAATTTAATATGTATTTTAATTTTGTTTCTGATAACGTTCTTTGAAAATATTAAGGCTTTTAATTGTGCTTATTGTTGTATAGCATTTATAACATATACTTTAACCTCTTAACTCAAGTCCAAAATCAAAAATAAAAATCAAAAATAAAAATAAGAATCATTTAGAAGAATGATATAAATGTAAGTAGTAATAATTGTTATTTCCTATTGCAAATGTAATTCAATATTTTTTCATTAAGCTTTATCATCATCATTGTTGTATTCTGTCTGGTATGTTTCAGCTGAGCAAAGAAGTTATTAACTAAGAATATAGACTTTCTTGTTTTGCATGGCTGTATATTGGAGACTGGCTGATCAAATGCAGCTTTCATGAAATTGTATGTTTTAACATCCTATGACATGAGACTAGTTCAAATAGAAAGGGGGAGTGTAGTCATGTGACACGACCTTGCCAGTATGAATCAGTGCCTACCAGGGGTCTGCCCTGCCGCAACAACAGTTTACAAGCATTGACCAAATCATACTTTAGCATGTTTTAGGTTGAAAGACAAGTATGTAATTTTCTCACTGAATTCTGATACAGCAGAATGCAAAGGGGGCAGCAGCACAAAGGGACTAACTGCTTCTCCTCAAATATGTCAGGGTGCAGTTCATGAAAGTGTCAGCCTCGTATGGGATGACTGTGGAGCTGGGGTTGTTGTTGTTGTTTGTCTTTCGGCTTTTTGCCGGTAAGCGGTCACCACAGCAGAACTCCAGTCTGCTAATGATTGGCAGTAGATTTTTTTTTTTTACAAAACTCCGAGGTGCCAGCTCGATGCCCAACCTTCAACAAAGGCATGCCCATTTACGCATGCATGTCTTTCGAACGCTACCCAACCGCGGGGAGGACATGCAGACTCTACACAGAAGGCACTCCCAAGCCAAGTCGAGAATCGAATGGGAGAACCTCTTGCTGTGAGGTAACAATGCTATGAGCTGGGGTAATATACATAATATGAAACTCAGGAGATCTGCTGCCTAGCATCTGCATTACAACAAAGATATGTAGATATTAGGTGTGGTTGCCTCCTGGTGTTGCTGTGCTCAGTATTTCTTCCAATGATGGATTTGATACAGAGCAATAAATATTCCCTTCTACATGTTCTTCTACAGGGAGAAATGTTGATGGTGGCACTTAGCTATATGCTGTTGAGCATAGCATCATCTTCCTTTAGCAAACAGGGTTAAGGCTCCAGTTTGTTGTACTTCATCTGAATTTTTATGCAGTATGTTTTGCTTCTGTTGCACTCAGTACTTCTTAGTTTACACACTAATGAAATGTGAATGTTGTACAATGCCTCCCATATGCATGTCCTCTCTGTACCTGAAATGAACTCATAATTGAATCATTCAGATAATGTGTATCGCTGGCAAAAATGTCTTCATTGCCATTTAGCAAAGCATTACATGAACTTTGAAAATAAAATGTCATGTGATGAATAATTTGTAGTTGGACATCATGAGTGGGGCTCCCATTCCCACTACTGCATACAATGATATGTAGGGTTAACAATGAGTTAACAGAAAAAGAAAAAGTAGTTGAAATTACACAGCAAACAAAGATCAGTTTATAGACTCTACAGAGATAAACACTGTAAGGGAACAATGTATGTTAGTCTGTTCTGTGCTTGTAGCAGTATTTAACTGATTCTTAGTCCACTCTACCACAGTGAGAAATGTGGCACAGATCATTATTTGGGTTCAGTGTGTTCAACACAGTATCTGAATTGATAAAATGTTCCTTTATTTGTTGAATGTCTCAGAGGAAGTATAGTAGTGGTACAGGAGGTATGCCACTAATTGGATACCCTCAGCTCTTCAACTCAAGAGCAAAAAAAAAAAAAAGTTATTTTGCATACAAAGGTGCAGGTGTGGCACAATACACAATCTGTGTTGCACCCCCCCCCCCACACCAATTTCTTCAGCTGAAGTGCAAAAAAAAAAAAAAAGTCCACTAATCCACTCCAGTCCAGCATCCAGGAGCCAATCAGGTACCATATCTGAACCCTGGCACTAACTGCCCCACACATTTTAGTTAAAAAAAAAAAAATATATATATATATATATATATATATATATATATATATATCATTTAAATTGTAGCAAACTGCTTATTACAAATGTACAGTTTATATCCCCACATAGGGCACTAGAATGCTTAGGATTCATTATTAAAAAAATAATGCTTTGAACTATAGCAAACAGCTAGGTATGTAGGAAGTATGTAGGAAGCAGTTACTATAGTTCAGTCCATACAGGGAGAGGCACAGCACTCAGGTTTGACTGCAAATACAATACCAAGAACAATTGAGATCAGATAACTGCAACCTCTAAAAGTTTGCAACTAGAGAAGTTGCCCCCTTTGCCCTAATCTAGCCATGCTTATACCAGGAGCTACAGTTACCATCCACAGTCCTAAAACATGCAGTTTGACTGGTTACTCTAAACAAACAATATATGTTGTTTGCCTTGCTTTTTTGTGGCCAGCTGAAAAGAATCTGAGGATCAGTTCATTTACCTGCTAACAAATGAATAAATAAAATTAAATTATAACTGTCACAGTATTCTGTTTTACTACATAGCGGTAGTGGATGCAAGTTGAACTTTTTTTTTTTTTTTGCAATATCAGTTCATGCACACACATCTATGGGTCATTTCAATGCTAGACTTTCAAAAAAGCAAACTGGAGGATGGAACATTGGTTTATGTTTTTTTTTTTCTGTTATCAACACTATCAAATCAGATTCCAGTGACCATGTAATTTAACATCATTTAGATCCATATTGTAAAAAGTAGAAATTTTCTGAAAGAAATTGCAAGACAGACATTGAGAGACCAGTATTATTCTATTCAGGTCCATGCAACAATAGGTATCTTAAAACACATTGTTCATCTCCATGTTTAAGGTATGTCACATTTCTTCAATGAGGAAGTACAAGGGTATAACTTTCTGAAATTAATGGAACTATATTGTTTATTTATGGCTTACAATAATACTTTCCTCTTCAGTATGTTCTCACTTGTACTTCAGCAAGAAGAATATTAATTTTCATCCAATTTAAATGCAATGGGTTCCATACAATAAAATACAAATCAACCCCAAAAATGGCAATCAATCAGTCAATCAATTAATCAATAAATAAACCAACTACAAGAAGATACAAGAGGTCATATGCTTAAATGGTGTTTTCTGGGAGTGTTGCAGTCTTGAGGTTGAATTAAAGGGAATATGAACTTGGGGATAAAAAAAATGCTTTTTCGGCACATAACCATAACAGGATGTGAAAGCACAGTCATAAACCAGGAGCTGAATAAATGATGGGTGTTTTGATTTCTAACTTGATATAGTTATGCATTTATACCCATAGTGGAAACAGTATAAATTTGCAAGGCTAACTTCTATCATATAATCTGCTATAAAGCTGCCGATTTAGGCAATTTTGTCAAAATGCAAGTTGTATTACTAGGTAAAGAGTGTTGAAGGTGATGCTATTAAGGTCTGTCAACGTAGTGACACTATCAGTCTCAACAGTTGCACTTATTCTGCAGAGACAAAAGTAGCTAGTGACCTTACAGCTAGTTAAGAATGCACACAATGTACATAGGCAACATAGTGACTAGTATACTGTATTCATACATTCAGGCTGTACATATCACTTATTTGATAGGATGCAGTGACTACTATACTGCATCCATACTGCTTAAGGTTGTATCACTTATTTGATAGGATTTGTACATTCTTACTGTGATAATATTAATTAACTGTGAAAAGGTGAATACTTTGTCAGCTAATTACTCTTGTCAAAAGATAAGCAACATTTTCTTGTCCTGTAACATTTTTACCTCTGATACTTTGGTGAGACTGCATTACCTTTTTAGTATGTGTGAACATGTTTTCTTAATTTTTAAATTGTTTCAAGAAAGTGAACACAGCTACAGAGTTCTAAGAATTTCTGGAAAGGTTAAATATAAAAAGCTTAATCTTTTAGCATAGATCCACAGTTTCCTGATAGAGAGAATGATAATTTATATGCCTCCTTTTCATTGCATCCACTTAGCTACAATAGCATTACTGTTAAGCTGTCTTTAAATACCAGAGAAACTATTACTTTGAAATGATATTAATTGTTAGAGACTGGGGACTTCCATAATACATCTTGGAGGCACGAAGCTTCAAAATAATGTAACAAATGTCTTATTTCCTTGCATAATAAGCTGCGAGGGAGATCCCTATTGGGTAATGTGTTTGGAATAGAATGTATTTCTGACATGCACTTTTAAGTCAATAATTGCGTAGGATGTAATGTTTCCTAGGTTTCTGGTGGGAACAGACTCAGATCAGGGAAAAGGAGTTTAATCTGTCTCTCAAACATACACAGAACTGATCTGAGCAGAGCTTCATTTCTGCTCACTTGTTACTATAATACTGTATTTGAAACTTTAAAGCACAATGTTTCTTCACTTGCAATTTACATAGAAACATCCCTCATATAACAGACTGGAAGGCATAAGTGGTGTTCATAAGCATACACACACAACAAGCACACATGTATATTTAGCATCAGTCTTTCTGATCTCTGCAGTCTGTATTCCTTTTTAATACCCCTTGACTTCATTCTTCTATCGCTATTCCACTATGTTCCCTAAGGCACTTAGCTCATTAAAAGATGCTACTATGGATTAATGTAGCAAATTACAGGCATCACCTCAAACCAAATATAGCCTTTCCTCTTCATTGTGAGTGGTGAAAGACTCTTCTTGCTTTTATGATTATAATTTAGGACTTCTGGTTTTATTCATTATGATATCAGTGAGGAATATTTTAGAGGATGAACCAATAAGCATATAAAGTTACAAATGAAATTGTGGTACTTATGTATTATCGCAACCAGATTTTCGCGGTTGCGAATTTAGAATACTTCTGTACAAACGAGGCCACAAACCACTGTAAGGTTGTATCTAGGGTCTGGTTTTTATTTGTTGTGGACTAGTTTTGCATTACAGGGTCTGTGAAGGGGAAGACAAACATTTGAGGAAACCCGCTTCCTGTTTTCAGAGTGCCTTACACACGCACGCTTGAATTAGAATGCCTGCTGTTATTCTGACGAACAGATTCTTTTGACTGTGTGGAAGGAAGCCTTCAGAGAAGGCAAGGCAGACCCTGTAATGATGGTTTTGGTCACTTTTTTGGGGGGGTATTATTTGTAAAGACATCTTCAGGTCAAAATTAAAAAAAAAAAAACTGCTAACAGTCACAAAGTACAGAAAGAAGCGCATTGGCTGGCAATAAGATGTTTTGGGAAGTGTTCTTACTACGTGTGTAATCATGAAAGTGATTTTGAGTTTATCTGTATTTGTAAAGTATGGCCATGGGGACACTTTATTAGCACCTTAACTGAAATTATTGACTGGAGTTTGTGTAACTCAGCACTTTACCTAACCTAAGAAAAGCAGCAATCCTTGCCCTTGACATATTTACAATCTCCTATTGTCGCAGGGTGTATTTGGTGACTCACTTTTCTAGTAGCTGACATCGTCTTGACAAATGCAGGCACTGCAAAGCGGAGCACCACTGTGTAGTTTCAGGAGCATACAAACTCGCACACTTTCTCCTCTTCGTGGCTCATCCCCACATTGACAGAGTAATGTTTTTTTCTTCACAGTCCCCTTTATAGATTAAGCAACCTGTTTCCGCACACACCTATATGAAATTATGGAAGTGCAGAAATCTGGTTGCGATAATACGTAAGTACCGAAATTGCATATCATTTATTTAGCTCCTGGCAGCTTACATTGTACTACAGCTGAATCTCTTTTATGAACCCCAGACTATATCCCATCTTGCAGGAGATGAACTTCAAAATATATGTTGTTCGCTGGGTCAAGGTGGAGTTTTCATAAATTGATTGAGTTAAAGTACAAAATTCAAATAGATTTGTTGACACACGACCATCACTAATTCCTTCTGCTAATTAAATAATGAACATCAGGCATTATACTCCAAATACCACTGATCACATTTCTACATCAGTGGAAGTGAACACTGTGACAAGGAAGTTATATTAAACAAAAGGCAAGAAATATGTGCAGATGATGTAAAGAAGTAGGATGAACCCAGGTTACTTTTCTGATACTAAATTTTAACAAATTAAATGTGAGGGAAGGTAATTTTTTGTTAACCATGTAAACACACTAAACAACATTATCTCTTTCCAGGGGTGATTTGGGATCACTGTGGGTTATTTTTTTTCTCTTCTCTGTTTGACCCCAAGCCTGCTGACCATCAAGCCTCACCCAAATGGATTAGAGTCCATTTATTCCTTTATGGTAAAGGGTCTCCAGAACAGTGCAGACAAAAGCTGTCCAGTGTAGCTGTTATTCAGACAGCTGTGTGAGTTCCTTGTTTCCTCACTAGCATCCCCATTATGAAGACATTTTGAATGGTTAAACTTCACCTACTGGGTGGAGACCAAAGCTAGTTGAATCCTCAATGGGACCCACAATACCCTCCTTTTGTTTGAACACTCTCCTGAACTCATTAACGAGGGCTACTAGCAAACCGTGGCCACTCCTCCTCCAAGACATAGTGGCAATAGATGTTCTGCTCTGCCTCAACCTTCTCTGCAGGATATGCATGCCCATCCTCCTCTACCAAGTCAGTCAGGCACCCAGGTCATTAACTGAACTTGGGTAACTTAGGCCACAGTCAAGGGGTTACTTTTCTTTGCCACTAAAAATGGCTCATCACCTGGTTAAGTGACTTGTCAGAGACACACAATAAACAAATAGAAACAGAGCAATTCAAACTCAGGACTACAACATGAAGCTCATTATCACCTTATAGCCTTAACATTAAATTGGAAGATATTTCTAGTAACACATGAAGTTGCTCAGTCTTTAGCAAACTATAGTTTCGGCCTTTATTTCTAGGACTTGGTACCTGTGTGTGTGTGAGTGTGTGTGTGTGTGTGTGTGTGTGTGTGTGTGTGTGTGTGTGTGTGTGTGTGTGCGTATATATATATATATATATATATATATATATATATATATATATATATATCTGTGTACGGATGGATAGATATTTAAGACTTAGTACTTTCAGTATTTTATATAGATAGATGGATAGATAGATAGATAGATAGATAGATAGATAGATAGATAGATAGATAAACAGATATAATTTTAATGTTTCTGTGACAACAGGGAAGAGGTCTTTGCTTACATAAAGCAATATTGGCTAATGAATACTCTCTGACAATGACATTTGAATACACTATGTCTGCTCATAGTTTGAAAATCGACTTCTGAATGTCTGAAGATATTCTTTTGTCTTTGTTCATCTTTCTTTTTAAGGATAATGCAGTAAGTAATGACATTTTAGTAATCTGCTTTACTCCCCTTGTAGGTAGTTCATAGAATATTGAAAGAATAGCAACGTTCTTGATACCACCCTGGTTCTACATCAGCACTAATGTTTATTGTTTTATTTCATAGTGCTGTAATAATGCAAAGATAAATGTAGTGCAAGCAGTATAGCCCATTACTTTCCCATGCTAATGTGTGCAGTAGGTACGGTGCTCAAGAGGTTCCACTTTCTACCTTGTTATTGCTGCTACTCAGAAGTAGTTTTATATTTTATAGTACAACTGTTTAGTCATTTCTAGTACTCCGTATTTCCAGGGGGCAGGAACATTCAGCTAACCTGCACAAACATTTTACAGAGATAAGGTATTTTACAGCAGTAGGCTCTTATTCAAAGAATGGATATTAAAGGAATCTGTTTTTTGATGTAGGCAAGGTATAATGCAGTTTTGAGTGTGCATGTTTGCACCCTATGTTTTTTAATGCATTTTATGTTCTCTAGACTAACTAAAATATTTCCTAATATTTTTCTCCTAGTATGGTTTAATAAAGAGTTAGTATTTTTTTCCTTAATAAGAAATTTTCTTGAATTATTAACATGTCCATTTGCATGTTTAAATACGTAACTTTCCAGACTGATCCTGTATCCTGTCACATGCCTAATAATTGCATGTTGGTTTCTGTTTAATTCAGGGCACTGTCCTTGAAATAATATCATGAAGGACACTGTCCAACTTCTTTTGACACCTCCATGTATTTCTCCAACAAGTGCATCTATACATGTAACCCATAGTACATTACTTGGTGTATGAAGTCTAGCTAGTCTTTATTAATCAATACCTATAAACTACCCTGCCTCCTTTGCAATTGTCTACAATCTCTGGATTAATGGATGCTTCCATGTGTACATCTCTGTTTCTCATGCACTCACCACTGCATATAGTACTTACTACAAGTGCACATTCTTGAATATGCCATACAGACACACACACGCACATACGCACACACACACACACACACACACACACACACACACACACACACACACACACACACACACACACAGGATTGTAACGAGGACTTAGAACATTTTTAATAGGGGATCTGCAGCAAGACACAGAAGCCTAGACTGCTCTTCCCTAGTGGCTCCACACATCCTACTCATCCCCATAAGCACATGCTTGTATATAACCTCACATGTTCTACTCTAAAGTCCCTTCCCTATCAGTTTAATAGCTTAACCAATCAGATGATGGCAGGCAACATAGGTCTGGCATTTTACTATTAACTGGTAAATTCAAAAAACGGCAATCTGGAAGTCCGTGAACACTCTTTATTGTAAAAACTCTAAACTCTTAGGCGCTTTTCGTACGTACTATGTACGAACTTCATCAGAGAATCCATTAGTGCAGAACACACCCTTAAATAACTTTTTACAGATCAGCTGATGTCACGCTGATTATTGTATTTAAAAGACCAGCATCATAAAACTTTGATTTTACATATTTTAAAAATGTTAAATATCATTCAAGAATTATTTGACTTAAATATATTAGATAAATATCCACACCCATTCCTTTAAAAATGAATCAAAAAATAATAAAACAATAACAATAATAAAATTAAAAAATAAAATTCTACACTGTTTTTGGATGATTTTTCCTTTAATGAATATGTGGCCCGTTATTAGGGAGAGTAAATAAATCATTGAATGAAGTCTGGTTTTTAGTGGGAATAAACACAATATGTTTTATTTAATATAATTCAAGTTATAAAGGTTATATTTAGCATGGTAGTTTTGGGGGTTGGAGATGTGGGTTGTATATATGAACATATAGATAAATTAATATACTAATATGATGTAGTGTTTAGCAATAATGTTTTATTATTTTTTGATTCATTTTTAAAGGAATGGGTGTGGATATTTATCTAATATATTTAAGTCAAATAATTCTTGAATGATATTTAACATTTTTAAAATATGTAAAATCAAAGTTTTATGATGCTGGTCTTTTAAATACAATAATCAGCGTAACATCAGCTGATCTGTAAAAAGTTATTTAAGGGTGTGTTCTGCACTAATGGATTCTCTGATGAAGTTCGTACATAGTACGTACGAAAAGCGCTTAAGAGTTTAGAGTTTTTACAATAAAGAGTGTTCACGGACTTCCAGATTGCCGTTTTTTGAATTTACCAGCAGATTTTACTATTAACTGTTTGGTTGCTTAGCTGCATCTCTATCTCTTCTACCTCTCATTTGTACTCATCATGTCTGTCTACAATAATTTTTCTGTGATACTTTGTGATATCGTTTTGTCACTTTTGTTCCACTTGAAAATTCAATATTCTAATCAAATTCACTACTGCACAAACTGTAGTCCATTCAAGATTATATATAAATAGGCTTAAATGGTGGCACCTGAGAAATTAAAAAGAAAAATAGAAATAATTTTCATTTCAATAACCATATCCACCTTACCTCAATGTTACTCCTAAAGGGTACTCATAGCACTCTAGGCTCAGAGGTTGTGACCATTACCCTGGATCCTATGAAGACAACTGGTTGAATGGTAATTGACTAAGGAATACTCATGTTAATTCTAAAAGCACAAGACACACCATTCGTAGCTGGCTTTCCCTCTACCAAGCAAATATTCTGTAAGCCTTAGAATACTGGTCCTGACTGAAGCAAATTAAAATCACTTTTTTTCTGGGTACTGTATTCACAGAACACACAAAATTTACAAGAATACAGAAGGAATTATTGTATTATATAAAAGTAGTCTCACCAGTTGCCTATCTGAAACTCAAATCAAACATTCTCTGTAACATGATTACATCTAGTATCATGTAAGGATGAAGAAGGACCAACAAGTTCAGACTTTTTTGTTTGGCTTGTGTATATATTTTGAATTGCCATGGAAGGCCTTCTCTGACTTTCAAGAAATGTCATTGCAGGAATGTCATTTGGAGTATATTAATATTGACAAGAAATACTATGTTACTGTCTATATTCACCCATGAGTCTAGCCATATGAGCTGTGAGAGAGACGATAACACATGACCTCAAATGTCACATTTTTTTTGTCGTGGCAGCACCTTTAGCTGGTTCCTGATAAATGACCCCCCCATTATACTAGCCAGTGTTATGGCAGAATCTGTATGGCATCTCCTGTTAAATTGTGGAACTGTACTGACATATAGAAGGGTCAGAGACACTGCTTCTTTAAGTATTTGAAAAACACTGACCCTTCTTCCTTGACCTATTCTCTAGATTGTCTTATCTGGGTTTGGACTACATCTAGATGAGGCAGTAGTCCATTTTATTCTTTCTTGCTTGTTGTCCTAAATAATATGGTTACCTTGCAGAAAATACATATCATACAGATGGCCCTGACGTGACATTACTTTTGCTTAACAGCAGAAAGGAGACAAAAAGACTCTCAAGTCTTCACTTGCCTTGGCATTCTACAAAATAGACAGTAATGGCAAAGGAGAACATTTATGGACAGCTTCTCCTAAAACACATCTGGCTGCTGACCAAACCATATTTCGAGAGGCATGCAACAGACTCAAGACAGTTATTTTGCTGACATGGTTCATCTGGTCACTCAGAATGTATGGAAGAACCCCAGCATGGTGATGCCTCATCCAAAGAGACCAGACAAAATGTATCCAATCTCCCTGGAAACCGCTTCACCCATTTTAAAATTCAAAGTATTCCATTTACTTCACTTATAGGATACCAAGGTGTTTGCCCTATTTCAGCAGTATTTTCATGACTGTATAAAGTATCACATCAGACCTGCAGTTGCTCCGCTCCTTTAATGCTTTAAGTAACCATTGTCACTCCTAACTGTACACTCGGTTTCTGCAGTTATAGTGTACAAATATCTGTTGCTTATCCCATTTCTATTTTTGTCTATCATTCTGTCAAAGAAGAGCATGTCCTTGCTGTTTTGAAGTAGGCACTCATTGCGCCATGGCAAAAAAAGTGATCCTTCTATTTCTTTGAACTACTCGTAGCCTTAGCACGTCTGCCTCTACTCTCTAAAAACTGATGCAGCATCTCATAAGTTCATAGGTGTGTACTAGGCTAATGGCCCTGGGGCCTTTACAAGCCTAGCCATAGGATTAGCTTGGCTAAGGCTCTTGCCACCCCCATAGTGCCTTTTTTAGGCAAGGCTCAAATTCTAAACCTACCACTCTAGAAAACAAAAATGGGAAGAAACTAAGGGTAATGCTGCTCAATGCCAGAAGTCTAAATCTCAAAATGCACGCTCTCGAGGCCCTTCTCGGTATGGAGAACATCGATGTCTGTGCTGTGACTGAAACCTGGTTCAAGGCTCCTGAGAGCACCCCGGCACTATCAGGTTTTACCTCATATCATGCGTTCCGGCCCCAAAACCCGGACCACACCACAAAAGGAGGGGGTGTATCCATATTCATCAAGGATACCCACACCTCCAGGTTGGTGGTAACGCACGAAGCATTGGAAACCATCCAGGTGCAATTAACCATAGGCAAAACTGCTCTACAATTTGTACCATGCTACAGGCCACCCTCTCAAACTCAGGAACCCCACACAGCCTTCCTGAAGACACTGGAGGGTATAAATGTATCTCCAAACACCATTATATTGGGTGACTTCAACTACCTGAATATAGACTGGGAACATTACTCAAGCCCCAACTTTCTAACCCAAAGGTTCCTGGAGTTCATAAATTCAAATGCCATGGAACAACTAGTCACCGTTCCCACAAGAGGAGAAAATACACTAGATCTCATCATCACAAACATGGGGACAAAATGCTCCACACTGGAAGTATATCCCTCATTGGTGAGATCAGATCACAAACTTATCTCACTGGAAATCCACATCCCGCCCCCACCCCAAACAAAAAAGACCACAGTGAAGAACTTCTCTAAAGCAAACTTCACACTACTCAAGACTGGTGTGGTATCCTTCAAGGCCCCGAGGCAGTGGAAACCACAACCCAAGCTCGGAAGCCCTTACAAATGCCTTCTCTGAACACCTCCAGGACTGCATGGATCAGGCAATCCCTAATAAAACCAAGACTCTTTCCACCAAGGGCAAACGTCCAGTCTGGTGGACCCCAGCCATAAACAAACTTTACAATAAGAGGAGAAAGCTGTTACATGATAGAGCAAAATCCATAAGAGAAGACACCCTTGATCATTATTAGTAAAAAAAAAAAAATACGAGCACTCATAAAATCATCCAAGGCCAAATTTGAGAGAAAAATTGCAATAGATTCAAAAGACAATCATAAGGCCTTCTTCAGCTATGTTAGAAACCTGGGTGGAAACACCCAGATATGCGCAGAATTAGTCCAAAATGATACAAAAATCACTGAACCCACAGACATTGCCAACATACTGGCAGACAGGTTCAGTGCAAACTTCACCCCCCCCCCCCAAAAGGAGAGATAACTATCCCAGCGGAGTGTAGCCTCCCAAACATCTCTAATGCGCAGGTGAAAGCTGCTCTCTCTAAAGCTAAAAACACAGCATCAATGGGACCGGATGGTGTCCCCGGCTGTGTGCTACACAAACTCAACGAGGAACTAAACCCGCATATAAGACAGCTGTTTAATCTTAGCCTTACCACAGGATACGTGCCCAAGGAGTGGCGTACAGCAACTGTGGTCCCACTCCACAAAGGCGGTACCTCTACGGACCCTGGAAATTACCGCCCCATAAGCTTAACAAGCCTGGTCTGCAAAGCTATGGAGAGGATCATAATGGAACTCATAAACAAAGACATAGGGGACTTGCAGACATTGGACCCTACCCAGTTTGGCTTTGTCAAGGGCAGATCATGCCTTTTGAACTTGGTCAACTTCTTCGAAACAGTCACCAAGGCCATTGATGAGGGAAAGGCAGTCCATACAGCCTACCTTGACCTTGCAAAAGCTTTCGACACAATACCCCACTCGGGTATTATAGAGAAACTTACCAGCTTAAATGTAAACCCATATGTCACAAGATGGGTTGCAAACTGGCTAAAGGACAGAACCCACAGGGTTAGAGTTGCTGGCGCCATGTCAGACTCCAAGCCGGTCACAAGTGGGGTCCCACAGGGCTCAGTCCTTGGCCCCTGTTGTTCGGCATCTACTTCTCAGAAGTACAGGCAAACATAGGAGGACTATGGCTGACAAAGTTTGCAGATGACTGCAAACTGGGCGCCATAGTGGAAAGTACATCGGACACAGATATCCTTCAGAGGGGTCTCACGGAAACTGATAACTGGTGCCAGAGCCATGGCCTAAAGTTAAATGCCAAAAAATGTATAGTCATACCCTTCGGGAAAAACAAGGTAACCCCAAGCTACCATATAGGTGGCAATCCATTAAGCACAGAAGAGGTTATCAGGGACCTGGGGACCCAGGTTGACAGTGGCCTTTCTTTTGACACTCACATTGCTAAAGTGGTTAGAAAGACCTTCTACATTGCCCACCTGATCATGAAGGGATTTACATCCAGATCAAGTGAGGTCATTGTTCCCCTGTACTCTTCACTTATCAGACCAATGATCGAGTACAATGCCCCATTCGGGATGTATCTCACCCGACACTTGCAGCAATTGGAGAGACCCCAAAAGTTCCTCACCAAAAGGATAAAGGGACTCCAAAATCTGTCATATGCTGCCAGACTGAAGAAACTCCAGCTCTATTCAGTCACATACCGCCTGCTGAGAGGTGACCTGTGCCTGACATACAAGGCCATGTCCAACCCGGAATTAATGGACATGCTCCACCTCAAAAAATCCAAATCTACCAGATCCACTAGAGCAAGCGACTTAAACCTTAGCACGGATATAAATAGGACATGCTGGAGGGATAGATTTGTCACCCAGAGACTCCCTATGCTGTGGAATAGAATCCCAGTCCATGTGAGGCAGAGCACCTCGCTGGCTCTGTTCAAGAGAAATCTTGACCAGTGGATGGGAGATCGTAGGTTTACCCCGGGAATCATCTCTGTGTCACTGCTGGACAGAGGCACAACAAACTAATGGGCACAGTATTTTTTAACATAAGGGGTGGCGTAAGCCACAAAACTTTGGGCTAGGCTTATAAATGCCTTAGGGCAGATAGCCTAATATAAACCTATGAACCTATTACCCTGGAATAGTGCCACCCAACCTTAGTTCCTAGTGCCTCTGTCGAGTGGAGCCACTGGAGTTATCCCCGGGGTGAGTTTTCTGTTTCCCATTCACTCATCAAGATTTCTCTTGAAGAGGGTCAGTGAGGTGCTCTGCTTGACATGTATGGGTAGTCTGTTCCATAGCATGGATAGTCTCTGGGTTATGAACTTGTCCTTCCAGCATGTTCTGTTAATTGTGGTAATGAGGTTGAGGTCTCTGGAGCGTGTGGTGTGGAGGGATTGGGATTTCTTTAGATGTAGCATTTTTAATAGAGCTGGGTCAGACATGGCTTTTTAAGTCAAGCATAGATTGCCTCTAAGTAGGCAACATGAGACAGAGAATAGTTGGAGTTTTTTGAGTCTCTCCATATGGGACAAGTGTTTAAGACCTAGGATCCTCTTTGTGAGGTACTTTTGTGGCCTCTCCAGTTGTTGCACATGTCTAGTGAGGTACATGCCAAATAGGGCATTGTACTCAATGACTGGCGTAATGAGGGAAGAGTAGAGGGAGACAATGACTTATTTTTTCCTAGATGCAAAACCCTTAGTAATGAGAATTGCCACATAGAAGGACTTTATGACCACAGTGGCAATGTGGTGATCAAAAGACAGGTTGCTGTAAACCTGTGTTCCCAGATCTCTTCTAATGCCTTCTCTGTTCAATGGACTACCATCAATGCAGTAATTCAAGAGAACTGGGTTTTTCCCAAAGGGGATGATGGCACATTTTTTGGCATTGAGCTTAAGGCCATGGTTCTGACACCAGTCATTGGTCTCAATGAGGCCATTCTGTAGGATGTCAACATCACTTGGGGAGTTAATAATAGCTCCCAACTTGCAATTGTCTGTGAGCTTTGTCAGACAGAATCCCTTCGTGTTGGTCTGGACTTCAGAGAAGTAGATACTAAATAGAAGAGGACCCAGGACCGATCCCTGTGGGACTCCACTCATGACTAGTGGTCAGTCTGACTTGGAGTCAGCTACTTTCACACTGTAGGTTCTATCTGTGAGCCAGTTTGCAACCCACCTAGTGATATAGGGGTTGATGGCTAGTTTAGTGAGTTTTTCTATGATTTTTGAGTGAGGAGTGGTATCAAAAGCCTTGGCCAGATCAAGGTAGGCTGTATGAACCACCTTGCCTTCATCAACAGCTCTGGTGACTAACTCAAAGAAGTCAACCAAGTTAAGCAGGCATGACCTATCCTTCACAAACCAAACTGTGTGGGATCCAGAGTTTGAGATTCCCTATATCCTTGTTTATTAGGTCCATGATGATGCATTCCATAACTTTGCATATCAGACTCATCAGGTGAATGGTGCAATAGTTCCCAGGGTCTGTCGCCTCCCCACCTTTGTGGAGAGGGATGACTGTAGCAGTGTGCCATTCGGTAGGGACAGAGCCTGAGGTGAGGCTGTGATTGAACAGGGCACACAGGTGAGGTGCCAGTTCACTCTGTAGTTCATGTAGAACACAACCAGGGATATTGTCAGGTCCTATAGAAGCTGTATTCTTGGCCTTGGACAGTGCTGTTTTAACCAGTGCAGCAGTAATACTGGATGCCTGGCAATCTACTGGTATTGTGATCGGTTCTTTGGGGGGGGGGGGTAAAGTTGGGACTGAATCTGTCAGCCATATACTGGCAATATCTGTTGGCTCGGTATAGGAGGTACCATTGTGCAGTAACTCAGAGCAAATCTGGATATTGCTGTGGAGATTCTTTACATAACTATGGAAGGCCTTGTGATTGTCTTTACTATCTGCTCAATTCTGTTTTCATAGCCAGCTTTAGAGGATTTGATGAGGTATCTCAACTTTTTGTTGAGGCTGATAAGGGAGTTTTTCTAGTCTTTGGACTTCACCTTATTCCACATCAGTTTCCTCCTTCTGTTGTAGAGTTTGTTTATGGCAGGTGACCACCAGATTGGCTTCCCTTTTTTGGAGGAGAGCGTCTTGCTTCTGTTGGCTATGGCGAGATCCATGCATTTGTGCACGTCTTCGTACAGTGCCTTGGTGTATGATGCTGAGGTCATGCAAATATTCTCCATTTGCATGGGTGCCATGAAGTTAGCCACCTCTAATTTTAGGAGCCCAAAGTTAGCTTTGGAGAACTTTTTCATGGTAGTTACCTTTGCAGGGGCGTGGGGAGATGTGGATTTCCAAGGTGATTAGTTTGTGGTCAGATCTAACCAGGGAGGAGATGACTATTGGTGTAAAGCAATGGTCGCCCATGTTAGTAATGACCAGGTCAAGGGTGTTGCTACCTCTAGTGGGGGTAAGAACTAGCTGGTTGAGGGCATTGGAATTAATGAACTCCAGAAAATGTTGGTCAAGAGTATTGGTACATGAGTAGATTGCCCAGTTAATGGAGGGGTAGTTGAAGTCGCCTAGTAAGAGAGTGTTAGGTTGGACCCTAATATTCTCCAGGGTGCTTAGGAGCATGGAGTGCGAGTCTTGGGACAAGGTTGGGGACCTATAGCAGGCTATGACTTGAATCGCTGTCTTACCCAATGTTAGCTGCACCTGAAGTATCTCTGATGCATTATGCTGACTCCCCCATACCAGCTTAAGTGCCTGTAACCTCAACACCACCCCTATCCCTAGCCCTGTGCCTTACCTTTGAAAAACCCGTTTCATAACACTGATTCTAAATAAGACAACTATCTCCAAAATAAGCACACACAACCAAAATAAATATCACTAAACCCCACTCTATCCTTAACCAACTACACTTGCAAAAGCACGCCCACACCATAATGCTGAAGCCTTGGATATTTCTGGATTAATCTCTCAAACCCACACCTATCTTACCTGCAAGGATTTCAAGTTGTATTCATCCAATATCTTAAAATTTCCACAAACAGATCATTCCCTGACATTCCAGAGTCATTTCACTCTGAATATGAACAGGCAGTTCAGTGTAGTGAGTGACGTGTTTGTGTTTCCAGGTAGATATGGATAGGGATATGATGTGGGATCATCTAATTTTCAGAGGGGATCTAGGGAAGAGTCCTCATAAAGAAATGTAGTGTAACTGAAGGTACAGAATATCACAAATGAATGATAACAGAATATTAGTTTTAATATCATAGTTATATCACAATCAGATTGTTGCAGAATATTATTTTTGACAATGATATATTCATGTAACAGACATCACTGTAAATATGAAAAGAAGTTGATTACATGTAATAAATGCACCTGTAACTTTGTATTAACATAGATGACATATTTCTGGACATGAAAACAGTTTAAAAAGGTTTATCTTTGATCGTGTCATTCTAAAATGAAATACTCTTAAGTGATTTTTTGTACTGAGGTGTGTAACTCAAAAATACTAAAAAAGAGTAAAAAAAAATCCCTGCATCCTCACATAGGGGATTTGGCTCCCCATGCACACTTTACCTATATAATGATTGCACATAACTATGAAAAATAAAAAAAAAACTTCTCTGTCATGCACTGCCAACTCATACAATATAAGGTAGTGCAGTTTCAATAAGTTGTGATAAAAAGAAATCAAAGCACAGCTACTGGTACAGACTTCACTCAAAATGATCCCAGGCACAGAATCATCATTCAAAACAAGTGGCACAGTTTTGTGCAGAGTTGTGTCCTCCAATCAAGACATTTAAATAAAAGAATAAGTTGTCAGTTTGTTTACCATAAAGTTTAAAAGATATCAGACAAAGTGAAACATTTAAATATATATTTAGCAGTTTACCCAAACGACAGAAACATTTACTTGATTACATACGTATATAAAAAGAAATGCACACATATGTGTATATGACAATCTCAGTAGCTAAACTGTGAGTGCTTCTAAGTAAGCACACTGTGCATACTATGTGAAAATAAATAATTTTCTGTTTGCATCCACTTTATGAAGGGTGTTTGATTTTATATGGATCATCTAACACTTACAATCAAGCATGGAAATAAATAAATAGATAATATACAGCTGCACAGAAAGCAGCAAGTAAATTTGTGTCATGGGAAGGTAATCAGTTAAAGGTAAAGACTGCTATTTCTAAATTTCCTAACTTACCATGTGTGATATGCGGCCAGATGAAAATATAGTTTGGTAACCTTATGCTGAAGTTCATTATCTGATGACTGAAACTTGCATAGATGAATCTGTTACTAACCTAAGCTGAACTCCTCAACTTGATTTGCTTATGATACTTGGCATGGGAAGCCTTCTGCAGCATCCAGTATACTACCAGACTTTGACAGCTAACTCTGACTTTGTATCTTGTACTTTTCTTCAGTAAAATGAATACAACCGCTGTACTAGATTACAGTGTGCATGAAGTCTCAGCTCCATTATGTTTTTTTTTTTCTATTTCTGTTTTATCTCTAAACAACAGGCAGGTTCGGTGTCAAAGTTGAGGGAAAGAAAAGATTATAACTCCATTAGGTGATATTAAAAAATCATTTATCTTCTTTTGACTGCAACAGTCCATGGATGCCTTGAGCTATTCTTTTTATGGTGTAGTTTTTTCCCTAGTCTGTGTTATAATGAAATGTCACTTTCTGTATTTTCCCACCATAAACAGCAGGCAACTACTGCAGTGGCAGGAAATACAATAGTTTAAGGAACTGATAAGACCTAGTCTGGCTATAGCTCCTTTGATAAACATCCCTAGGCATCCCAGAAACTGTGGTATTTTATACTGATTCCTTAGGCTCTGGTACATCATTGATAAAGGTGTGCATTCTTCAGACAAAAGCTTTCACTAACCCAACTCAGCTGGTTCCCTGGGACTGCACTGTAGTTTAATGCTGTGACTTATGGGAGCATTGCCTCTGTGCCACCAAACATGGAGCCAGGCTTTCAATGAAGTTAGAATAAGTGGTGGAACAAGTCTCTGAAAAGCTGTGAAAATTATGTCTAAAAATTGTCAACATATTCTGAATACATTCTAAGGATAAGTGTTTTTACCATCTAAAGTAGGGATTATTATAAAAAGCTTTATTTCATTTTGCAAACAATCACCTGTGCCCTTTGAGAATACCAAAATAAGCTATCATGAGTGCTTTCATCAAAAAATACTATAACTTTCTCACATCATTTGGCAAAGTCTTTGAATATACATTGCTAAATTAGGAAATTATCTGAAATGGAATCCCCCCACCCATAATTAACAGCTCGGTTTCCAATTCATTTTACAAGGTCACAACCTCACCCAAGGGCAGTGTTCCTGTTCGTCAAATTATTCATTCATTCTTTGATGCACATTTAACCATTCTCCTGTTGAGAGTGACAGGAAAGCTCCTACCTGCTCCAGCAAGTAATGCAGAGAACATAATTAAATAATTCTGGTTGAGAAATCATTCAGTGTTAAGGTCAGATGCAGGCATAGGTGCATGACTGTTTGCACACACACACACACACACACACACACACACACACACACACACACACACACACACACACACACACACACACACACACACACACACACACACACACACATATGAAGATATAGCTGGATTTAGGCACCAGTAAACCCTGCAGAGGCTGGGGGACCCCAACCATAGCAAGTTATCTTATTATAATATTTTGTAACATGTCTGTCAAACAACAGAAGCTAGTATAACAATCCTGTGTACTTAATAAACCAGCAAGATAATAACAGCTCTGAAAGATATCTCTGGTTATAGTAACAGTGTTTTGTCAAGTAACAGGCTTCACAACTCATTAAATATTTTACCACTGACACAGGGCCCCTGGCTTTGTTAAATCCTGCTGTTGGGCATTATCTCCACTATAGCTAACAGCATAGGCAGCATTAGGTGTCTGCAATACCTGTGGCTGGGGGTGGGGGCTTAATCAACCTGGACTGTGTGGGGGCCCCACAAAAGCTGCTGCTGGTTGGGAAAAATGAGGAGAAAAAATGTATACATTTTCTGATTATGCTCTTTAACTGAACAGGGATGAGATATGATGCTTTTAGGAGAAAGCCAATAGTGAACATGAGCTAAATAAGCACTAGAAAGATCAGCAGCTCAGAATGACTGATTTCAGTGCAAACTCTGGATTTTAGGAAGTCCTGACGCTTCCAATATTCAGAGTGGGTTTTCTCTTTCAGTGGATTTTTTATAAATACTGACAGAACACCAGATACTATAACTCTCATCTTCCTTGCTCAAGAATTCTAGGCAAAACCAAAAATAACAGCAGAATAAAGGCTCAAATACAGAAACATTTAATCATAATTTCTTTTCAAGCCATCATTGGATGAAAGTGTGTACAAAAAAACTTTAAAATGAGAGCATTTAGAAAGTTGCGGCTTCTTAAAAAAAGCTAAAGAGTTAAGACAAAATCTGAGAAAAGCAAGAAAAAAGTAATGTCCAAGATGGAGGAGAACTGGATGATGTGCGCGCACATGTGTGTTTGTTTTAGGGGCAGATGAAACAGTAAGCAGTGCTTAGGGCATCATTTCACTTAAGTCCAACCTATATGTAGAGTTGTAATCTATTTTTGTTGCAACTAAATGCCAGTACCTGTGAATGTTCCTTTGTGAGATGGGCCAACATAGTGTGGTACATAGGCTTGTGGTAAAGTGAGAGTATTGTAGCTACAAGTCAGTCTGTGCATACTATTCATAAAAGTTTGCAGCATGAACTATAAGGTTGCTTAAAAGAGATGGCTGTTAGAGAGTGCTACTTAGAAGTTGAAGTGCCCCGGGGCTTCTGACTTGACATTTGCTGGGGATCTCCAGAATGCTAACACCGGCCTTGCACACAGACACATGCATACTCTATGCATACCTGTGGGAAATTTACATTACCACATGTTTATTACAACAACATATCTTTGGCACATAGGAGGAAACCAAAGCACTCAGGTACTAACCAGAGACCAAGAAATATGAAAGATCAATACTGACCACTGCTGTACTGCACTACCCCATTGAAAAAAATAAAATACAAAACATGTTGAATGTGTCGTAAATGTGACATGACATGGTTGTATACATGTAATGGTACTAGTGTGTACCTACTCCCTTGGGCATTTTTTAATTTATGAGCTACATTTAATACAACAGATATGGTGATATGTGATATTAGCATGCAACCCATAGTCTACAAACTGTAAGACTTGTTGGAGCTGAATTGCAGACATCTGACATAGCTTTTCTTCCAGCAGCATTAGAAGACAAACTTTGAAGACAGTACACTGGAGAGTCAGCAATTCCTATTTATCACTGCACAGCTATGACTTAGCTTTTGCAGCTAGTCATTGGGTATCTTGGCTGAAACACATTTTCCTTTCAGGTTTTATCAGTTTGTCTAGATGACATATTATGTGTCTGCATTCACATATTTTGAAAGTCACTATAACATGTAGATTCATGCTTTTTTAATGGTTGCATTCTTTTCAATTAGCAAAATTCTCAAGCACATAGCACATTTCAGCTACAGATATTGGACATCTCTTTATTAATTTACCCTTTAGAGCTCACTTATCTGTGCCAGAGGCATGAAGTGAAATGTAAGGTTCAGAACTTCACTCCATGTCCATCTGTCTGCCTCTGGTTGCTGATAGCATTTAGATAACACAGTGCACACTCCTTACTGACCAGTTATGGCACTAGTTTGAGTTAAACCAAATATCATTTATGACAATAAGTCATTGTTTATCTTATACAAGATTCCCATCAACTCCTCCCATCATGATTTGTACGTGCAGATTTAAGTATCGGTGAAAAGGTATTATTGGGTGCCAGTTGTAGCAGTTCCATGTTCTGAAATGAATACATTTATTCATTTATTTAGTTAGTCAGTCATTAAGAGTTTGTGCTTAGCCAGTAAGAGAATTGTTCTGGCAATATTTTCAGTTACAGTCTAGGATAGAAAGGCAAATGTGAATACAATCAACCTATTTTTGTGAAGTGGGATGAGACCAGAGGTCCCAGCAAAAGCAATCAGAAACCTGGGGAAACCATGCAAACTCTGCACAAATGTTTACCAGAAACCAGGACTGAACACTAGATTCTGGGGTTATTAAGCAAAGCTCTTACCACTGAGCAGTGAAGTTTATGAGTTTGCTGGGTGTCACTATCCAGATGAGGAAGATTGACAGAGTTACTAGGTAGAGAAAATACAAATAGAGTGCATGTTTAGGGATATTTACTTAGCATTTAAAACTTTAATATTTCTTTACTGTACTGATGGTACTCAATAGTAACTCATATGTAGCATTACGATAAGGATATGTGTTATGTTTACATGTATTTATCTCTTGGTAAGACTTTAATACCATGTTCATTGGTTAAAATATGGCAACATCCAAGATTAATTCATCTTTTCTTAAATATGTGTCATGGATTATTTGATTTCTTCTGTCTATTCTATTGTGGAAAAATTGCAAAGATGTTGAGACATAAATGCTTCAGGTGAGACTAGATAGCCTTTCAAGTAGTCAGAATGAAAGAGCACTCAGGCTAAAAAAAAGTCTGCCTAAAAGCATTAAAAAGTACCCCTGCAGTGTATAAAATGGGCTTCAAGATGCGCCAGCAAGAGTCAATCCATCAAAGTGTCTGTTGCTGTACCCAATTCCTTGAGAGTTATTTCCCAGAGAGAAAAAAAAAGAAAAAAGTCAGGAAATTATCTTTCCTATATATCTTCACCTGATTATATTTAGTGTTCGGAGAAAGCCACTCACAGTAGACTTTTTTGCATGTGTATGTCTTTATGCTTTCTCTATTTTAGTCTCCAGGGCTCAATAGCCCTCCCCTAAACAAGGAAAATAAGTATTTGAAACCATCAGATGTCAAAGAAAAAAAGTATAATTGTTTTTGCTTTGCGTGTCAAACCAAAGGTCTACTCCAGAGAACAGACTTTCAACAACTCATGTTCAGAATTGTTGAAATATGCCTTATTGAGTGTACTTACCTTAATATAATATGTTGCATTAATGATTTTTTTTATTGTAAATGTATTTTAAAGGTTTATCTAAACATTATGCAGCATATAAAAATTACATAAACAAAAATCCATTTTCTGGTCTGGCATTTGTCATTTGACATATTTAGCCTGCCTCAAAATGGTGTTTAGTCCTCCTCAAAATGATGTTTGTTTATTCTTTATTGTCAAGTATTTTTCCTATAGGAAAAGACAGGCAGTTGTGGCAACATTTCATTCTGTCAGCAACCAAAACTATATTTATTAATTTAGAGTTTTTCTGCCATGTCAGTGACGAAAGATCATTTTTAGTGAAAGCCATGCAAAAAAGACTCGCCAAGATATTGAACATTATATGAGACTGACAGC
Source organism: Protopterus annectens (assembly GCF_019279795.1). NCBI lineage: Eukaryota > Metazoa > Chordata > Ceratodontiformes > Protopteridae > Protopterus > Protopterus annectens. The sequence continues at coordinate 556,777,148 of NC_056738.1, read as the reverse complement.
AAAATATGCTATAATTAATAGTAATAATATTAATAATTAGAGTGGTAATAGTGATGTAAACTTACATTCAGAAAATTAGTACCACTGTAGCTGGTTGGGCCTATGCACTGTGTCACTCTGCAGCCTCTTAGTTCTTATTTTACATGTAGCTCGGGTGAGTTTCAACATAGATATATATCAGAAATACAGAGGCATGCCTGAACACTGAAAATACCTGCAAGCTATGCCTTCTGGGGAGAAGTATACCAATGGTCACAAATTTTTGGTAGTGGATGACTTGTTATTTAGCGTCAGGGCAATACAACTACTTTGCAATGTCAGCAGCTGCCTAGAAGTGGATTCCACTGATTGTTTGATTGATGTTCCTCCACATGTGGATTTGGTATGTGAGTACAACACTTGCATTACTGGCATAGGCTTTCTCCCTGGCCTTCATCTTTTTCTTGTTATGGGATTGTTACTCCATCTGGTAATTAACCTATGGGGTAGGGTGCTAGTATTACTAAAGTGTTGTGTTTTTATGATTTGGACAGTGAAAATCTTGTTTTCAGAAGGGCTTTTACAGTATCTGAGCTTCAAAAGCATTAAGCATATTTAGCTCCTAGATTACCTTCTGTTATTTACATGGAAAAATAGCAAAAAAAAAAAAAAAAAACAGATTTCCTTAGAGCATTTCTAAGATATCTGTCAAATGTCTATCTAAAAGGAGGCGAAAGTAATGTGAAAAGCTGTTCTTCCTTTCTGTTTTTTCATCTGTGACTTACAAAATGGTGTCAGGGGCATTAAAATACTTTTTGTGGTTATTTATATGCCGTTGCATACCCATATGATGCCGTAGCAGTAAGAGGTAGAGTGTAAAGAGAAATCACTCAACAAGCTACAGTATGATGGCTCCTTACCTGGTCTGGTCCCACTCTTGGAGCATGGCAGCTAGCACCCCCTTTGAAGTAACGTGTTTGTGTGTGGAATCTCCTACAAGGGAGCCCCATCTGGTCTGGGTCACATTGAGGAGCGAAGAAAATGCTAAAATTCAGGAAGTGACAGTAGAGGTGCCACAAAGTCAGTGGGGAAAGTGAACAACAAAAAAGTAGTGATGTCATCAAAAAAGAATTGTCCCGGTCCCCTTCAATAAATACACCACACCAAATGCATTTGACAACCTTTATTAAACTTCCATAAACATAACTTTATTGAACAATATTTTAATTCATTGATCACAGCATGAACATCCATATAACCATTTATTAGGGCAGCATAAACTTGCTCACCCTAACCAAATAAGCAGTGTCCTCACCTTCACTCGCTTATTTTAAGTTAACAAGCAGCGCCGTCACTTCCGTTCACTTACTTTACTTATCAAACAGTGTCCCATTGCTCACTTTCATTCCCCAACTCATTTAATTAAACATCCAACACCAGAGGGGGGACAGAAGAAGGACAAGACTGCCCTCTTCTCCACCAACCAGTCTCACACAGGCTATTCCTTATCATTCACTCCAAAACCCTCAGCAAACCCTCCAAAACAAACCTAACTGTACATTAAACAGGACCAAACCAAAATCATTCAGGTGTACTCCATCCTGTCTGGACCAAAGTGGATCCCTGTCATCGACATCTCAATACCCTCTCATATAAATACCCAAAACAGGCAGTTGCCTAACTAGCCTAACATTAACAAACCTATGAGCCCTCTCCAATGCCAAAATAACTGTGGCACTACCTCCGACCACAGAATACAAATACCTGGATATACCCTCTTTAAAATAAACAGATCATCACTTATCCTAACTCCCAGCTGTACCTTTGGAATTATTCCCAGATCATTACCTACCAAATATACCACCAAGACTCTAAGGAACCTAAAGCCACCTGAAACAATGCAAACCTAATTCCTGCCTTCCAGCCTAACTACAGCCCCCTTTTTCTGCCGAATGGATATAAGAATGACCAAAATTAATTTAATAATAAACCAGTCACTGTACCCAGTTATCTAATATAAGACAATAAAGCATTTGATGACCAGCAACTCGCACTCTTAATGACTTCAGTTAATTTGCCTTTCCTCTCTAAATCTGATACCCTTCCAATGGGCAACGAATGAGTGGACAAACTCTCTCCCGAAAAAGCCAACACATCGAAAAACTCTCCTCATCATATATACAAACTGATTGCATGTCATGACCTTATCCCCTACCAATCAAAACAAAGTCCTGAAGACTCCCAGCATACGACCACAGCAATCCCTTAGCCTAACCCACCGGACACAACCAATCATTCCTCTCCTTTCCCAGTACTATCTGCCTGCCCTTCCCCAACTAATCCATTTTAGATCTACACAACCAAATATGCATGGAAGCAAAACTCAAACAGACTAACAACCAAAACAACTCTGATACCCTACGGTCTAAAAATAACTCCATAAAGCAAACATCACACCTAAAGTATGGTCTAGTGAATCTCCATTTACCAATGCTAATCCGTGCAACAGAACCTTTAAAACCTGTCTTGTCAATGATCATCATCTATTAGTCTTCACACTATCAATCCTACCTCGACCCTTCAACATAAAAACGCAGTCTAAGATTAGAAAACTCAGATAACCCTGCCACCATTGCAGCTATACTAAACACAGCTAAGTCCACCTTGACCAAATGAACTGCCTTACATTGTTCCTGTGCCTGAACCAAATATTTCAACAGCCCTTCCCACCAAACTCCTTTCTTCCCAGTCAGTCGCAACACAAATTTAACAGAATCTTTCAAAGCTCTACCATACACCTTCCATTTAAAAGCTGCCCAGAATTTCTGCACCAAGTATCTGATCCTTTCAACCTAACTTGACACAACTCCTCTGGCAACACCAGCGGCTCATACCACTACCATATTGTCCAAATGAAAAGTAACCCTTCCCCCCGCACCTTCTCTTGCTAGACCTTTGGAACAAGCCAAATTGGCACTAACTCCAGACAGTCAACATCCCTCCTCCAATCCTCCTTCCATCCTGCTGGCCAATAAGCTATAAATCATTCTCCCATCCCAATACTTCCTGCTGCATCTGCAACTAATTGCAAATCCCCTTGAACAACCCAATCCACCTGCCAAAAGACACACAATTAAACTGAACTTCAGAAAACGATAATGGTAACCCACCCAATTCAGGCTGTCTGGAACTTAGAATTAACCACCACCTAAATGAACACCTAACAGTGTAACCTGTCACCTCATTGCACACTGCTCCATTTTCTGGAACTTTCACCACAGCAGCATCCATCTCCTGTCAAGTCTACTCCCCCCGAGCCACTGGCTGATGCAAACTATAAGTTTTCTGCCTGAGAGACAATCTACCAAAAGAAAGGACAACAGTAAGAGCTCTATACATGGAAAATAAAAAATAAAAAAAAAACAATCATCAGCCTAGTCTGGCAAGCCAGATTGTACCTGCTTGTCACCCTGAGCCACATAGCTAGCAACCCATATGATGCCACTGAACTGACAGTCACAACCTACCAGAGTTAAATTATTAACCCACTACAGTCTCTGCTTGTAACTGTCTCAACCAAACCTGCAAACCACCTCTCACTACTTCCTAAGCCCCCTGCTTAGTACAAGCAGTCTATCAAAGCTAAACACTGGTGGACAAAGGCTCAAAACTCTCCTAGAACCACTGCTGTCCATCTGCACAGTGCCAAGACCTATATTATTTATTTATTTGACATTTGTTAACTGGGATAGTCCATCTGAGCAAAAGCTCTTTTTCAGTGGAGGCATAGGGAGAAAAGCTCCACAATACAAGTGAGCAAAAAAATTTACAAAATTGAAGATGAATACAGTGAAAATTTTACAATAAAACAATTTAAGCCAATGCAGATAAAGCTCCACAGTACAATGTAGTAAGAGGCATTATAACACTGAAGAAAAAAACATAGCAAAGAAATATGCAATAAAACATTTGAATGAATTTACATAACACATTGGGTTATCTTAAGAGGGTAATTGTACAATATGAATAAGTTAAGTGAGTTATGGTAGTAGGGAATGGAGGAATAGAGAGGACAGTGATAGAGAAAGGGGTGGATTCATGTGGGATGATAACAGAGGCAAATCCATATGCTATTTATGTTTAATTTTTATGTATTACTGCCAAGCTAAAATCTTCAATGGACTATTTATGTTTAATTTTTTTTTAATTAAGGTGTTCATTTCATTTTATATATATATATAATATATATATTTCTGCCTTACCGACTGCCTAAATATCATTGTGGTCATTTCAGACATAGCCCCTTTCTCAGAATTGAAAACCAAATCCTGTGCCTTGTGTTTGCGAGGAAAACACAGTAACATAGCTCTCAACTAAATAGGGACAAATCTCAAGAGAATCAGGGACAAATAACAGAAATAATCAGGGACACTTTTAAAACCATAGTACTGTTAACTTAAGATGCTAACAGGATAAGATAATGTAAACTAATATACAGTTTCTGAAGTAAAACAAATCTATAGCTCTAATTATTGTCATTATGTATCGTGTAATTCACCATGTTTCCAAAAGTAACCAGTTTTTTGGACGGATTAACAGGGCTGGAGCTAATTTTTTTTAACTAAAATTTATGTTGAAATCAGGGACTTCTTTGACAACCAGGGACAGTTGGGAGGTATACTTACCTCTCAAACTCTTAAAGCATGAAATCTGGACAAAGCCCAAAATAGGGATAACTTTTAAATAGTGTTCCCACAAACTTAGCAAGTTGATAGAATAACAGGTTTTGTGTTAGTGTGAAATTTCTGAAGGGTATGAAGTCTGAAACAAATGTCTGTCATTATTTTGTGACTTCAGTCTTTAATAACTTACCAATAATTTTCCAGAAAACCACAATTTCATAAGAAATTGACCAAAAATATGAGGCAAAATTGTAGACATTCTGGGAAAATCTGTACAGATGAGAGGTATAGTGCTATGAACCGTAATCATAATGCCAAACTTGTGGCTGTGAACCTAAAGAAGCACCCCTCCCAAAAAATATATACCCCAACAACAGTATGCAATTATTTCCCAACAAATAACTATACTGACATCTGCATTAACTTATTTCCATACAACTAAGTAAACAGCAACATATTTCTAAGCAAACTGTCCATTTGCACACTCATACTTCCCCTTGTAATAGTTTAGCACCACACTGAGCATGCTCAGTCAACGATTGTTATTTGGAAAGCTCGTGGCCCACAAAAAAGCATTCACAGTTCAGCTGGAACAATACCAACCAAAATAGTTAAACAAAACCTCAATGTTTAGAAAAAGTACAGATGCCCTTGTTACAAGTGTAGTAAGGCTCTCAAACAAACAGTAACCCTCCAAACCCCATCAGATCCACAATGCCTATGTGAGTGTACAACACCTGTACACCATTCACTTCCTTTCATACCTTCCCCACTTCCATAAGTCATGCAAGAAGAGTCTCCCCCCAATGCAAAAAAACAAAAAACAAAAAACAAAAAACAAAATCCGAGACATCCAACCACTCCTTGCAGGGCACTCCGCCACTGCAAAACCATAACGGAGATTCATCTTCAAACAAAACAGGTTTACATTTATATCCCATTGTGAAACATGGGATCCAAAGCCATTTTCCCTGTCAACCTCTGTAAATTGCCAAAGGGGTCAGAAATCACTCTGGCCAATGGGTGTCAGCAGATCCCCCATCATGCCCCAACCTAAAATACTTCATTACAATCTGATAATTTATGAGTGCACAAGACATCACTAAGTAAAACGGCAGTCATTCCATCCATCCCTCAGACTCACTGACTGCCTACAAAGAAGAGTAAAAAAGCATCAGAGAACTTCCAGAACATGTACAAGGACACAAATGAGCCAATCCAAACTCGAATTATATTTAGTGATAAATTCACAACTGCTTTTCCTTTGCATGTAAAACATGTGACAGACATTCTTCTGTAAATACGCTCACAGTAACCAGCCAAAACACTCCCAGAAACCCCCTAAACATACCCAGGTTTATATTTAAATGCTAGGCTAACTATTTGCAGATTATTACAAGTAAAGTCAACAACAAGATCAGCCCACACAACCCAAAGACCTCATAACTGCCAGCCTCACCCTCTCACATCCTGAAAATGACCACCCTGAAGAAGAAGAAGACCGAGAAAAAAAATGTATTTCACTCACCCTATACCACCATACCCTGACTATTATCAGAGGCCTACCTGTGCTCCTGATACCTACGAGTCATCCTGGATGTAGCACTTACCATAGCAAGTTCACTCTAAAATATGATCCCTTACACAGCTGCATTCACACAAAACCAGTTAAGCCCCTTCTTGCACTTACCTCATTTCTTCCCCACCCTCTTCCTTTCCATATTTAACCCTTCCATCCGCACCACACTAACTTTCTTCCACTACCATCTTAACTCCCATTACTCTTCCTACCTGATCCTCACCCGCAGATGTCCCTGAACAAATTGGTTTGTTCCCAAACCTCATTTGTCAACTTGGAATATACACAGAAATTTAAAGCTTTTAAGAGACTAAATTTCCTAACATTTAGAAGTACCTTAATGAACCATGTTATAAAAAGTAGGTGTATATTTTGCTTACTAAGCTTACTCAGTTTTAAAAGTTGTAGTTTATTACAGCAGCATGCATTATGTCTGCCTGTCTCCACTTCATGGTTTGCTCTAGAGTTTCTATCATTACAGGACAGTGTATATGAATGCAGTAATTTAGAGTCCTGCTTTATTGTCTATGATATCCAGTATCACATACATTTTATATTCAAGGTTACATTTATTATTGTTGGCATTTGTAGCATGTTGAATTTGTTTTATGAATAACAGTAATAAAAGCAATGGTTAAAAAGACTTTCATCAATCAAATTGCTGTTGACTAGCAAAGATAGCAGATACATTTTTAAACGATGCTAACATGGTGTTCGGCAGTTATTATTCGCTTATATTTTAGACATTAGTCAAGAACCATTGGATTAATAAATTAGCTTGTATGTTGTAATAATTCTGCATCACTAAGCTTGTTGCACTGCAACTCAGTTTCTTCTTCGGCACTGAGAGCATTTCCTTAAGTTTCAGGGGGTCAGGAGTGATCTGATATTAAAGAGAGAGACCAGTTGTAGCTAAATATCTGTTCCATAAGGGTAAAAATAAAAAAAGAGGGGTGCATCATAGTGTATCCGGTCCATTACCTTCAGAGAAGCTCTTTTAAACTGTGCAGGGTATGGCTTGTTTATGCAGTAGAAAGCTGCCATAGTGAGGGAGAACTCCTTATGACAGGAAATGCTTAGATCTTCATAGGAAGCTATATGGCCACTGAGGAGCTCAGCACATTTTTCCAGTTTTTCTTAAGCAGGTCTAGTAAGTACTTTGTTCAGAGTCCCAGTAGGCAAATTGAGGCTGAAGGAATCATACCCTGGGCTTCAAGAAATGGCTCATAAGAGCTCATAGCTTTAATCCTCTGCACCACCAGACAAATGTATAAGCTAATGATGTGGCTAGAAGGAAGAACTAAGAACACATAAGACAAGGGGGTCATAAGCTATGGGGAGCTTTGGGACAAGATTAGAAATGGACATTCAAAAGTGTGGACTAGTCCTGAGATCAGGAAATATTTTGTTGGCACAAAATAGATTAGTTGCATAATCATTGCTCCTACTTTTCAGTGTAAGTCTATAGTACATTTTGCTTTTTATCTTACTGCAATCAGGCTAGTAAAACATGAAACATCTTATTGAATGTACCGTAAATAGTGTTATACTTAACTCATTTTATCAGTCTTTAGGAAAAAGTGTGAAAAAGGTTTCCGACACACACACACACACACACACACACACACACACACACACACACACACACACACACACACACACACACACACACAAAACACTAGAATGTCTCGGTCTTAGGAAAATCATAACAAAGATTGATAAAGTGATTAAACAAATAAATAATAAACAGCACGTATAATGTGTGACAACCGTGCACTGGCCCAGTAATCAAGGAGCCTCAATCCTCACCACTAACACCAGTGAGGGGCGTCCACATTGAGAAGGATAACAAATACACACACAGTAAAGTACAATTTCCCTTAAGAGCACACAGAGATCACAATTAGTCTGGGGTTGGTTTCTCCCTTTCAATCCAGATCCTCAGTAAGACTCCCCATTGACACAGCTATAGGGTACAGATCTCAGCTGAGTAGTGAAGATAAAACCTTCAGTGCCCTTCTGTTCATCCAGTACTTTGTGTCCCTGCCCAAGTAGCTGACACACACACACTTTGAGATTTGGTTTGTATAGAGACACACAGACACTCCTGGGGAAGGATGGCACAGTTTCTCCAGCTATGCCCCCTCCTGCCAGGCTATAAGGTAGCAATCACTGCCACCAACTACTCTTATCAGTTACTTAAAAGGCCCTTACCAAAGGGTGTCCAGTTATTACTGTGCAATATTATTATCTTATTAGTAAATGTGAGGAACAGCAAGGCTTATTTGGAGTGGTTTTGTACAGTATCACTATATACATGCAATGTACTCTAGAGCTTAAATTATCTCTACACAAACCAGCCACAGTTGAAAGGTTTAAAAATATTTAATAATAATTAGTAAAAACACAAGACAAATCATCTCAGTTCAACACAGTGCAAGTCAAGAGTTCAGAAATTACAAGATGATGCTTAAAATAATACTGTAGACTAGTCTGACATAAATATAGAAAACAGCTAGACTAAATCTGACTAAATTCCTATCTAAGAGCAATCACAGTTCTAAATAAACTTACATATAGAGCAAAGGTAGAGTACTGGTGAGTGGTCAGTTCTGAAGACAAATGCAAAATGCTCTCATTCTCTCTCTCTGAGAAAGTCATAAAAATAATACATCACTGCTGCCTCATGTTAGATTACATCATTATTCTGTGGTTCCAGGCTAACAGAAACTCAAGAGTTTTAACATTTCTTTGATCTTGCACCTGGCCAGGAAAAAACAGCAATAAAAGACATTATATATGTAAAATCTAGCAATTACATCTGGTCTCAAAACAATAGAAGGAATTCCTCAGTCCAGGCATTATGTCTCCAACCTTTGAGATCAGTCATACGATGCTTGACTTATCAGCTTTCTTCCAGCAGAATGCACTGTGGTTACATTTATGAAGTTCAACATTTAACAGTTTTGTTACATTTAATAGAACAAGCCTATGGAGTATATTCATATTTACAATGACATAGAATTATCTACAAAATTCTATCTTGCTAGGCCAGCAGCCTTCACATATCTTCACAATGTGTACTGGATGTTTTGCTTGTTTGTTTATTGTTTGAGGAAATGTGATCAAATTACTCATAAAGAAAATATAAAAGACACTGGATAATATTCTGAAAGGCTTGTGTCTGAGTACAAAAAGTGTTATGGTAAAACAGAAAAAAATTGCCCACCACAGTTCACAAAATCAGATGACAACCAAGCATAGTCAACTTCAAACTCAATCCATGTTGTTTGTACTTCAAGTGACTACTGTCCAAAAATGAAAATGGAGAGGGACAGAAAGTTCTGTGCCGTGAGTATGACTCAGGAGTGGCCCACTGGCATTTTTACATTATCACTTCCAATCTGGTCTACTGTCCAGCACACAGATCTACAAATTTGTTATAGGCCCAGCACACACAGATCCACAGAGTTGTTACAGCTGTACTCTGAAGATGTAGAAATGTAGTTATATTTGAAAAGCTCTAATTGCAAGCTATATATATAATCCAATTCTGAAATGCATGCTGAGCTGCTCAGGTTCTTACACTCCTAGCCTAAAATCACCATAACAGTAGAGTTTTAGCAGCGGTGGTACACAGAAAGCCCACTTTCATTCCTTATGTTCTGCTTGATATGTTAGACATGTATAGCCTGCACATCATTGTCTGTTATACAACAGTCTCTGTAGACCTGTTGAAGTTACCTTCCATGCAATTCTGTTTAGTTAGCAGAATTCCAAAAAAGAAGTTTATGAGAGATATTTTAAATTTTTGTATGTATTAAATGCTGAAAATTATATACTTCACAACTTAATAGAGGAAATCCTTGAGAACTAGCTTGGGAAGATTTGTAGCACATATACTGTGTGCTGTGGGCATCTGGAATAGAATGCCTTTTTGAAAAATAATCTAAAAATGTGGCCTATGGACAGAAAAACATCAAAGACACACCTCAACCATAAAGAGCAAATTTACTCTGCTGACACACATAATAAATAGCATTTCTGTCTGCACTTTTCTTCTCTCCTGGGCTGAGATAATTAAATCAGACTGATTTTTCACTTGAGTACATTTAATACCATGAAAGAACACTTTGTTAGTAATCACATTTTAGCTGCCTTTCATTCATAGAAATAAACATTATGGTTTCAGCCAGTGTATTACTGGTAGTAGCTGATTGCAGAACTATTTTCACAACTCACCTGCATTTTTTTCTTCATTCATTTCTTCACGAAAATAGTGACAAGAAACATAGACCTTCTATAGCCTCTCTTTGACTTATTTGTGCATTACACCATTCTTTTTTTCATCTTTGCAATTCAGTTTTAAAATAACAGAAATCTGATAAAATTAGCAAATTATCAGAAGAGAAGAGATAAAGGGACAGATGATTATGTGACTTGGAAAAATGGAACCACATACACTATTGATTATGCTTTTGATGAAAGTGAAATATTGCATGATGCAATGCTTCTTTAAATTACATGCAATCACTCTAAATACCATGTATTTCTTTTTTTTTCCACAGTTTTTTGCTCCACTGCTTATAATTCATCCTCCCCCTCTTGACTGATTAGACCATTCATTCCCAATTACAGGGTGAGGATCCACTGAAAGTTAGTACCACAACATGGCTTGGGAGTGGGTTTGGCTGTGACCGCCCAAACCAGTGATGGCAACACCCATCAGTATGAGTAAAGGAGTGTGCATGCTACAATGGTGGACATAGGCATTCCATGTCATGAAGTGGATGCTCAAGTCACCACCCATTAAAGTGGGTTAGGGATTTAAAGTAAAAATTCCAGATTTACCAACTCAGTAGATGGAGGGTCACTTAATAGGGATGGATCTGTTGTGAAGGGCTAAAGTGGTCTTCCTTTGTGGTCCCAGTCTGGGGGATAAACCAGATTCACCTGATGAACAGCTGGACTGGGAGAAGGAGGACTGATAGGAAGTCCCATGGCTGCCTGGTTGACAACCCCTAAACATCTATTACCTGACCACAAGAGCAGAAACCATGTGTGTTAGAGAACCATTGGGCAAATTTTGATTGAAGAAAGATTTGATGATCATCAGGTAGCGGACAGAATTCATAATAAAAAATGCTGGTGCGCATTTCTTTTCCCTTTTTTATTTGCATTACTGACTGAAAATGTAAATGATTTTGGAGGCAACAGTTATTTGTTTACTGGACCTGCCGAGTCATCTGATTTCAATGAACTGATGTCTGTTACTGGAAGCAGTGAACAGAAGTCAGCCTGAGAGCATGTCAGTGATGGCTTCTAATGACCGCCTACTCCCCAACACACACGGACAAACATACCATTTATCAGTCAACATTAGCTGGATTATTTGTCAACAGATCATTAGGAATGCATGACCCACTGCTTACATCCAAGTGAGATTAGAAATGAAAAAAAAAAGACTTTTTACTTAAGTAAGTTGATTGTTTAGTCTCTATTTTGAAGTTCTGAAGAAGTCTACTGATCCAGTAGATGAAAAGCGCTTAAATTTATTGTTCAATTAAAGTGTTTGTGGCTTTTACTTACTTGGACTTACTTGGTGACTATTACAAGTTTCATTTGGTGACTACTACAATTTTTCGTTTCTGGTGCATTTTGTTTGTACATACCAAAAGCTGCATTATACTCACTGTTTGGCCTAATGCATGCTGAGTACAGAAGAACAATTATGTCCCTGGATTTGGATGCCTTGCAATTTGATATAAGCTGTGCGATGAAAAAAAGACTTCCTTTCAATAGTGGATATGTATTGATCAAAAGATAGTTCATTGTCAACCTAGGTCTCCAGATCTCTAACAAAGGGATCAGTTTTCAGGGGGAGGGTGCTGTCAATGAGATATTTATAGAAGAAGAAGCAATGTTTGCCAAAGGGTATGATTATACATTCGAATTAACATTCCATTCACTGTTTTTGTAAGTGCACTAGTAAATATGTTTGCATATTTAAGATGTAATACTGTTTTGTTTCAGTAATAAAACAAAAAAAAAAAAATCACCAAGTTAAAGGAATCCAAAGTTTCCTTGCAAGTAATGCTACACAAAGTGATGTTGTACTGTAATAGCACATCAGACAAAGTATGTCAGCTACAAAACTTTTCTTAACGCTCACTCATATTTATATAAAACCAAACAGCCTGTGTTTTCTAAACTCATACAAAATCTTAAAAATAACTCAATTAAAATGTAATAAATATAAATTGTACTGCATTTCATCTTTAACTTCTGTTTTAATAGCTGTTTTGTAAATGGCAAAATAACTTAAGTGACAAAAACAGGATAAAATGTAATGAATTAAGAGAGAAGAGCATACTAAAATTAAATGAGATGTGTGATGATTAACTTTCTTCACAAATTAATAAAAAAATAGCTGTATGGATTCAGATAATGTGCCAAGCTGCCTTCTCATCAGCACTAAGGACAGCATTATAGACTCCCTCCAAAACTTATTCCATCTTGGCCTTTCCACTGGATTTGTAGCAGAGGTATGAAGAACTATTGTAGTCATCCCTCTCCACAAGGAGAGACTTCCTACATACCTAGAAAGCTATAGACCTGTAAGCCTCACCAGCATTACCTGTAAAGCAATGGAGAGTGTCATTATGGAATCAGTCTCTTGACTCATACCATTTGGGGTTTACCAAAAGCAGACCCTGTCTACTAAACCTGTTTACAGACTCCTTATCCTGTGTAGATCTCAAAATCTCAGAAGATCCATTCCTATCAGATGACCTACACATCCACAAAACAAACAATACACTAAACCTTGCTAAAAGGAATTAAACTTCCAGCTCAGTATAATGTGAATCTATTAGCAAAATTGATCTCTCTCTCACAAAGAATACCTGCTTTATGAAATGGACTGTCCTCAGATATAAATAAAGTTGTTTCCTGACCCTTTTTAAGGTCAGTGTGCACAAATGGATAGGAAACCATCAAATCCACCCCTGCTCTGACCACCCCAAACTCTGAGTGTAAAAGAAAGAAATTGAGTAATAGTTACTCATGCTGTATGATACTGGCAAATTGGGATCTTGTGGCCAGGCTGTGAATGAACTAGTATAGTATGGCAAAGTTCAATATTTCAAATGCCATAATTTTCAGTAAAAAGCACACATCAGTGGTGTGTCCGACGAAAATAGAAGAATGATGTCAAAATAATAATTTTTCATTTTCTAAAGATAATGTAACTAAAACATGTTATGATAAAAAAATCCAAGGGATATTTCTCATCAGAAAACTGAATAAAATGTCATATTAATCTACAAAGGAAATTCTTAGTACACTGTCACATAGCTCAGAAGAAGTTCCATGATGTAGCAACAGTATAACAAAATGTCATGAAACAAAAAAAAATGAAAAAGTAGTTTCTTGGATCTGTAGTATAGCACACAGTGTAAAAATTGAACAGGGAGAGCAGATAACTGCTAAGTGATTGTTTTAATCACTGGACGTGTAAAAATGGAAGCAGGCACTTCACCAACACATGTAACAAGAAATTAAGCCACATCAAATAATATAGACAGGGGCAGTGCAAATAAAAATAATGAAAAGGCCAGAGGAAGAGCCCGGTGACAATTAATATCACTGTTCAGTGCAGATAGCAGTAAAATAAGCATCCATTTAGATCCTCTAAAATGCAATATCTCAATGAGAATGCATGATTAGGTGATGTAAATTAGCCAATATGTAATAAAAAAATTAAATAAGAAAGAGAAAATAAAGAAACTGCAAGAGTGAGACAGAGAAAAAATATGAAAACAATTGGACATCCAGTTGTCATCACATATTACCCTAAAAACCACACAAATACCGTTGTATAATATGGTATGACATTGTAGCATATCCCTCGCCGCCTGCAAAGCTAACTGTTGCATTTTAAATGTTAGTTATAGTTAAGGTTAAGTTTGTTTGCAGAAAATTACCATAAAAAACAATCTGTGGCTATTAAACAAGAGATGGAAATGTACTTGACATCAGAATGGAGGCAATCTGATCTCATTAAGTGCAATAAATTCTGCTGCGATCTAAGTGATATCAAAGAAAATCAGGTAGTGTCCACAAAACATAAGCTAGACAGATAGTGTGAGGGAGTTACACAGATGATTACTTTACCATGGCGGCATTTATCTGATGTATCTCTGATAAAATGTTGTAGAGTCCATGTATTTATCAGTTTCTCTTGATTAAAATCTGCTTTGTTAAAGAAAAGAGCTTAATTTCAACTGTAAATGAAAAATTGCCTTGCTCTGTTATTCCTCGGGATACAGTAGTGATGTTTATTTTACGAGCAGTGGGTTGAAAGTTGTATGCATATTTTCAGACATCATTTAATAAAGTAATTTTGTGATTTTTTGACAAATGGTATTATTAATCAGACTAGTAGAGTGGTTATGAGTCCACTATGGCCCCAGTTTTACAAATCTTATGTCAACATGGGAAAATAACATGCAAGTAATCTTACATGTAAATATAATATTACTTTTTGCTCACTTCCACCTTCTATAACAAACACAGGCAGCACACCACCTTCAAGCAAATACAGAAAAATCATTTCAACTCTTCCTGGCTATGTACCTGCTCGATAATCTAGCCTCTTCTTTCTCCTTATATGGCAACTAAATTCCTATGCTTTTCGCTATTGCTGACTGATCATATTTTCTCCATAATTATTATTTTTTTCATCACTTGTTGATACTGATACAATAATGCTGATTAATATATCTCTGTTTATACCTCTATGATTGAATTCATCTGGCAACCAACTAAATTCCTGCTTTTATGTATATATTCTGTATATATTACTGTAATCAAACCAACTAAATTCCTACTTTTATGTATATATTCTATATATATTACTGTAATCACTATGTGTAACACTGTTTCTACTTCTGTACCAATTAATGTTTACTTTTTTCTATAACTATGTTCTTGTCGGAGCTTTTCTCCCCAGGCCTCCACTGAAGATGGGTTCTTTTAGGCCCAGTAGACTTTCCCGGTAAACAAATGCAATAAATAAATAAAAAATAAATAAACGTCATTGAAGTTTATGCATAATATGGGATGTAGAATGAATTTCTAAACTATATCGTGTTTTATTAAACTTTTAATATTTTCAGCCAGTACTTCATTAGACTTAGTAAATTTGGAAAACAATAGAAAATAAATAATCAACAAACTGTTAATCAGAATTATGGGAAAGAAATACAGAGTAAAAAGTATTTACATTTCTACTTACATTATCATAGTGCCCACCCTAGTTATTTGAAAAAAAATAATATTTCAAAGCAATTAAAACTATTAGGGTCACCAGACTCGCATCCTGAGAAGATGAGTTTCTATTAATATCAGAACATCTAAAATGTTTATTCAGACATTACTGCAGAACCATGTGGTGCAAACAGAAGTTAAAGTAAAGAAGTTTTGATACAGTTAAACGAGTTATCACTAATACTGAAGCAGCAGAGATGTAATGCCATTTAAAGACTGTGCTGTTAGATAATCTTTTGGATATGAGTATTATTTCTATTTTTTTTAACAAGAAACATCTTTATTAAATTATCATGTAGGACATAGACAATCATACATTTATTAACACATTTCCTTTAATTTTAGCAGCTTTCTAAATTTATAAGAGCAATATTTGAAGTTTATCCTCTTATTTTAAGTGTTGCCCAGATTTATTGTACTAAGAGCTGTGTATTGCATTTTTTTTACTAGACACACATGACTATTTTCTAACTGAATAAGAAGCACTGCCTGTATAAATTACTTGCTAAGAAGCAAGCAGTTTACAGGTGGAGTCTGATGGAATGGAACCCCAGGTAACAGGATGAAGCTCACCAACAACACATATCCTTAACTGTCTGTGACAAGCTGCCAGTTTGATCATAAATGATCTATTGTTACACAAATTATTTGGGAACCAGTGCATTTCTACAGAACAGTGAGGACATTGTTTCCATGCATTTATTAAGATTCAGTCCACATTAGGGCCATTACATATTCCAGAATGGTTGTAAGCTACAGTAAGACTTAGGCTTCTTGATTTTCATATATCTTCTGGAAACTACAGGTCTCAGTATTGACATGATTTCAAAAACAGTTGTATGTACAAGCAAATTCTTTGTTCTCGTGATCTGCTGGAGTGCAATGAAAAACACTCTTACTTGCATTTTTATGTTTCAGAAGTATCCATTTGAAACAGAAACAGACACATGCACTTCCTTTTATGGTCCCTAAGCTGTATTTGATTCAATGTGTCAAGTAGTCACTAATGCAGATGCATTATTTTTTCCTTACTGTACAGGACCTATTTGCATGGTTACACCTGTTTTACATAAAATTTAATAATCTCACTTTAGTTGAAAGTCAGTTTCATGAGATGAAATGCATTCAGAAGTGAGGTTACCACAATGTATGCGACTAGTGGTTCAAGTTCTGCAGGTGTGCTAGATGTTCCTACTGAATTTTGATTGTTTAAAGCTACTAAAATCCAAAAGTCTTCCTTTCTTCCTAGAATTAGAAACTGATTCAACTATGTTCTTTTTCTTGTGAGGTTGTTTTTTTTTCCAAGTAGCACTTTTCATCAGACTATAAATATATAGCATCACTTAATTCTGTAAAGTCACATCAAGTGTTCTGTTCCTTGCTTTAGAAAATTGGAAAAGGTTAAAAAAAGAGAACAATTTCTCTTCAGAAGTACAAAAAAAGTATCAAATTGTCATTTTAAGATTTACATACAAAAAATATAACATTTTCATTTTAAGATTTACATGTCTGATATCTGCATCAACATTAGCAGAGCTCATGATAAGTGAAAATACCTTCAAAGTTTAATTTGCTTAACTTGACACCTCCTTAACAGTCCATTTTTGGTATTGGGAGCTGTTCCCTTAAGTTGCTATAATACTATACAGACAAAAGACAATTGATTTCACAGCGCTTTTATTTTCATTCAGGATATATGCAATGGATAGGCCAAACATTTCTGTTGTTCAGGGCCATGAGGTTAGATTCAAATATGTCACTGAATAGAAAGGTACTGGATTGTTGACTGTGCTATGCTTTTCTTATCATGCCCATTTACATAAACGGGGAGTGAAATAATGTATGGACTTAGAGTCACTGGTTTACTTTTGCAGAACAAGGTCCATCCCCACTGAGTATATAAATGAGAGTTATACAGAAACTGGCCTTTCTGACAGTGTGCCAAGGGTCCTATTTCAGTAACTGCTCACATTTTGCAGCAATCTTTTTAGATGCGGCATATCCATTTGATGAGCAAATTTAGTTGACAAATAAACTTGACTTTTTCAGCATTCCTGAAGTAGAAAGACTACCTTGTACACTGGCATATATACATTTAGCTTCTGCAATCAGAGAGGAAAGGTCCCGTTATTCATAAGTGATTCATATTTGGGACAATTATAAGCAGTGCAGAAATTCCCAGATTCTGAGATGGTGGTGTTGTTGTCTTTTGTTTTATGAAACATTAATGTGAACTTTATAGCAGATTGTTGCTGGATATTCATGTCTTGGCATTATATCAAGCAGAAAACATAGCTGTGACAAAATACACAAAGGTATGAATTTGCTACTTGCCAAAACTGAGATAAGCCCATCTGTACTATATACTATGGCTTCATCAAGGGATTACTCCTTTACTTATTTATATACTTTTTAGAGGGAAAGTGCCAGTTAGAATGAAGGCAGCTACTTTAAAAAAGCTTTAGAAGGATTAAACAGGTTTTCATTATTTCTTTGATTTACAAACCAAGGGCACCTCTTCACTCAGTTTATAAAACAGATATTAACAGTGGTGATTGCTTACAGCCAGATAAAATAAATTCAGTAAATTGTACTGCAAATAACATTTGCAAACAGTTACAGAGGACAGAACAAACATCTCTCTCTCTATATATATATATATATATATATGTATGTATATATTTATTTATTTAAAGATCACTGCACCCCTGCACCCCCACACCTCCTTCTAATTATATATATCAATTCAAGACTGCACAACAGTGAGGAATGGGAAAATTCTCAGACACTGTTGTACCATTGCCTTTCCTGCAAAAAGTATGGCAGGCTGAAATACAATGAGAAAAGTGCATTCACTCTTACAGACTGCAACAAATTAAATATAGCTGTGCGCACATGTCTGCAACAAATTATATATAGCTGGGTGCGCATGTGTGTGTGTGTGTATGTGTGTGTGTGTGTGTGTGTGTGTGTGTGTGTGTGTGTGTGTGTGTGTGTGTGTGTACATATATGTATATATAGAGAGAGTCAGAGAGAGATTTGTGTATGGGTTTACAACAGAGTGCAAAAATGTTGAAAAATCAAAATGTTGAATCCCAAACCTTTTTAACTGCTGATCTTCTCCCCTTCCCCTAATTGCTACAGTCTCAGAGTTGGTTATACAGAGGGATAGGAGTTGGGGTAAAGCCACTACAATACCTAGGGCAAAAAGTTTCATGAATGGAGGGGTAAAACTGCTGTCAAATAGTTATTTTTCTTGATCCTTAAGTTAAGATTTTATTATACACTTATGCGTATATGTGTGTGTGTGGTGTATATGTATAAACTGTTATAGTTATTCTGATCCAAGAGGTGCCATATGTAACAACCATTCTGGAATATGTAATGTTTGGTGAATAAAAAGAGCAAATCATTTATACTTGTCTCTTATTGCTGTCATTTTATAAGATAAGCATAGAGTCTTTGTGGCATATATAATTTACTTAGTTAAGATCATATATGTGAATGTAATTCAAGAAATTGTGTCCAATGTCATCATATAAGTTTCTCGAGGAAAAGAAAGTTAATTTGCTTGAAGAAATGAAATCAGCATTGTATTTTTATGTATGGACTACTACTTTAAGAAGAGTGTTCTGATTACTGGTTTCTTTTCCAAAGCAGACACATCACATAAAAACGTGACATTCAGTCATTTGAAGATTACTGGATTATCAGATCCTAATATTTTGATAGATAACATATGTTATGGTGTGATATAGTTGATAAGGTAAAAAGATGTAAGCAAAGCATCTATGGCAGGTGTGGGTTTCTCAGAGACTCCCTCGCATGCCAAGCAATATGAGCTATGGTTGTCTTCTATCCTTTATTACTGGGCTATCCTGAAATCAAACCAACTCATTTTCTGGTAGTCTGGAAAACTGGGTACAAACTCCGGTATTCTGTTTAAAAAAACAGACTATCAGAGTTTGTGAAATTTGCAGATTCAGTGTTTTCATTTTCTTTTTAAAATGCATCGCAAACCAGGCAAAAAGGATGTTCCTCCTCCCTCTGATGTGTATATAATGTCACAAAATGGGCAGAGAGAGGGGAGGAGATGGATGGGGTTAGGGGAGGTGTGAGGGGTGTGGCCTTGGTCTGGTTTTGGCCACAATGAAAGGAGGCAACCTTAATGTGAGCAAGTCACTTAATCAGATTAAAGAGCTCAATGGGGATTCAGAAAGAATTGCTTGTGTTAAGGGCTGTAGTAAAATGCCTTGTTTGCACAATATGATAATAGCATCTTCAGAGACATGTTAGCTGTAGTGAGGAAAAAATTTATTATCGACTAATTTGCTTACCTCTGAAACTCTTTTTACTACAATGAGAACAGATCAGCACTTTACTCTGCTCATTATCAGTGGCAGCTGATGCATCATGGTAGCACAGGCAGCCTGCTTATTTACTCTCACACACACACACACACACACACACACACACACACACACACACACACACACACACACACACACACACACACCATACCTGTCCATGTATTGTCAGTACATCCCCAATATCTCCTTTCTCCTGTTCAGATAAATCACAGATGCTTAATGTCAGTCATTAATGTCAGATATTAGAGTATCACAGTTTATATCTTTTAGTAAATGCATGGTAGTGCAAAAGTTGTTATACTAGCAACTTTCTAAGATTGTAGGAGGAATAATTAAAATCCCATTCCCAAGTTTGTCTCCCATTAATTTTAGCTTTGTTCTGAAGTATTGAGCTACAAGGTTGAGAGGTTTATTTAATGCTTCCACCCCTTTCCCTCATATGCCATAAACTGTTGCAGGCATTGAATAATGCCTAAGATCTTCATTTAAATATTACAAAAAAAACTGCTGTACTGACTTATCAAGTTAATGCTGAGGTTTCCTGTGGCAATGTTGCAGGGTTTGAAGCCTTTTCTCCACCTTTGTAGTTTACTTTTTTTTAGGTCTTTACAATCCATCCAGGACATACAGTGTTGGCACAGAAGAGGACTAATAACCTTTGTGAGAAGTGGGAGGGTACAGGGTTGGAATTCTTTTTGATACCTTTAAGTCATGGTACTTACAGTATCCCCATTGTCTAGCAGTTTCACACCTCTCCCTGTTTTGCTTAAATGTAATTAAGGCATGAGTTGCAAGAGTTTTCCTGGTTAGTAGTGGTGCCTTCTGTGATCCATATTATATGTAACTGCAGTTAAGGCATGATGATAAAGGTTATCCTTATTGGCTAGTGTTCCCCATTATCACATATCTTTAGAAATATTTCTGGTGGCTAGAGGAACCCCTTGTCAAGCATCTTTCGGCATATCCCTGGTGGCAAATGGTCCCCCAGGCTTTTCTCATTAGTCTGGAGGTGTCTGGAAGTATAACAGCCCCCCCCCCACACACACACATGTACCCCCTCACTAATCACCCCCCACTGTTATCTCCAAGGCAGATGCACTCACACAATCAGCCTCACACATACACACACATACACTCACTCACACACACATAGTAACACTTCCTGACCTCTAAGCTCATCAGCACTTACCTCTGCCACAATGAAGGAGCATGGCCTTTTAACCCATCAACACCATACTCTCTGAAACTGTTAAATGTCTGCTTCTCTGGTATGTAGACACAGTGATAATTGCTGAAAGCTGCAAAAGATGAATAACACTTTTGATGGCGAGTTGTAACATGATGAAAACTTTAGACTATATTTCTTTCCTTCCTTTGAGAGCATTTTACTAGGTGATGAGGCTAAATATAATGACCATTGCATGGCTAACACCAATGATGTGCATTAGTGCAGAAGGTGGCCTCTGAGACCAGCATCGAACAGGAAGGAAAGGTACCCCCTGATGAAGTATATTAACCCACATGAGGATTATAGTTTTGGTAACAGCTGTTCAATGATGTTAATTCCTGCTCCATAGTCTGAGATATGACTGACGGAAGTCTTTCTGCAGACCATGAATGTGGTGGACTGTTGAATAGTGCTTGCAGGAGGTCAGGAAGGGAGGGAGAGCATTACAGTTCATTGATTAGGTCATATGCTTGGATCTATAAACTCACTGCTGGCAGACAACATAGAGGCACTTACCATTCCCTGACTGCTTTAAAGATGTTGGAACCACCAAGGAGAAGTAATTGCACCCAAGAAGCACTGGAACTATAGTTTCCTTAGCCAAGAGAAAGAGCAAATATTGTAGATCAATGTGTGCTATAGTCCAATGAAGGTGTATGGTGCATGTGCCACAGATACCCATGATGCACTCCTAGCAGCAGTCTGTGCTATCTAATTGGTACTAGTATTGCTTTGTGGCACTGGTGCCAGTAATCATGCCAGATGTCCCACAGAAATTGTATTGGAGAACTTATAGACTGTATCAGTGATTGTTGTGTGAAATGAACTAAGCCATATTCTTCTCTGTAACATTTGTAACTCTAGCACTGGTATGGGTCTCACCTTGTGGCACCAACTGCACTGTATATCATCACTAGTGGTTGGCACTTTCTCGGTGGTATAGCTGTTGCTGTCTGCAATGGCCATGGAGAATGCCACCTTGGTGTATTGCTGTCACTGCAATATACTGTACTACTTACATGGATAATGCTTTTGTGTTACCAGCCATACTTGATGTTTGGGTATCTCTGATGACATCTACTACAGTATCCATGATGCCATCCCCTTCATATGTTTCCACAGTGTTTTACAGATGAGACTGAGCACTATGTCAGTGGGATGACTGTTGCCCTGTAAGACTAACCATGTCATGATTCCATAGTGTACCTGGTGTTATCAGGTTCTGCATAAATGGCAAAGTTACTGCCCTACTGTGCCAGGTATGACATATGTCCCCATGATACACCAATGGTGACATCAAACACTATTTATTGCATGAAAACATCCTTGTGATCCCAGCATACCATGTGTCCTTACTGCTCACTATCTGTGCAATTGAATTCCTCATCAGTGTAGTGGGTGTTGCCCTGTAGAAGTGACACAACTAAATAATTCCATAGTGTTTTTCTCATCACAGTGGAAAATTTATCAATTATATAGATGTTGGTTTCTAGTACTGGTTGCACCATATTTCTCCAGGGTGCTTCACTTATACACTGAGGTTTGTATTCTTGACATGGATGTTGTCCTGTTGTCCCCACCATACCATATGTCCCCAGTCCAAATCACTGGTGGCACTGGATACTGTATCGGAGACATTATTGTTGCTGTGCGGTAGTAACCTTGTCATATTTCCTCAAGTACTGGTGCTGTTGAGTACTTTATCCTTAACATGGCACTTTGCCATGAGATGCTTACCACTTCATGCTACACCATGGGAAAACAGCACATGTGTACAGAGCCTGTTAGCTTTTTACATAAGAACCAATCATTCCTGCATGCTGAGTCGTGGACAGGATGATGGTTATCTGTGGATTGATTCATGACAGCTACTATGTTCCTGTGTCACCTAGGACAAACCATTTTGATAATTTTCAATCAGCAATGGTAAAACTGATTTAATTATGTTACTATACATACATACATGCAAACATATCAGGCACTGGCATGAATATCAAAACATTCATTCCCATTATATGTGTATGAGTTCTTAAAAATAGCTAAACTATTTACTGATGATAGTTTTCCTGCAAGATTTCCATATTATTATTGTTCTTTTTGTCTCCCATTTGAAGTGTTGGCACTTGTAACACTGAATGCTGACACATAGAGAAAAGATCAAAAATCCAGAAGACTAAATCTTGACCTTCACTTTTCTCTTTTAAAATTATTTTATGCAGGCAGAAGCTCCTTGCACCAACTGAACATATATATACCTGACCATACCTCGGAGAAAAGGAAATGTTCTGAAAACTAGCAATCTCAGCCTTTGTATACAATTCCGTAATTTCAGCCTTTCAGTCTCCATATTACAGGACTAACTAAGGTGTGTTCTGTCATTTCAAATGGTTACCATTCCATAGTCTAGTTATCTGATTTCCTTGATTTCATAAATCTTTTTATACAGGTTATAGCTTTATATCTATAATTAACCAATTGGTTGATATGATCAAAAAACCTCAGAGCTGGATGTACCCATATACACAGGTCCTTAAATGAATATACAGTCACTGTGTACTGTATTAAATATTCACTCTTCAGGCTATGTATCCCAAATCTCATCTGCTTAGTTTTGATGTATTTTATTAATCAGCATATCATTCTCCTGTGCCCAAATGACCAATTTAGTCCACTACTTTTGCAGCCATGTCCTGTTTGTAACAGACATAAGTTTACCCATTTTCAAATCATCTTTATACAAACTATAGAACACCTCATATGAAAAAGATACATCTGAAAGGTACAACCTAAATAAGTATGGGCCTAGAACAGAGCCCTATGGAGCAGCCTGGCTGTATCCTAGAATTACACTTGTGCAATTGCTGTACAACACTTGTCATGTCCTATGTGTAATACATGCAGCTATCCATCTTATCAGGACATCATTGATACCTAGTTATAATTTATTGATCAGTGATTATGTATGACCCTGTCAAAGCCTGAATATAATTCTATATAAGTTAAACCACAGCATGCTTTTTCATTTATAACTGTGTTAATATTATTTAAAAACATCATAGTATAGGTAGTTATAGATTTATATTCAAGATATCCATGCTGATATTTGGTTTCAAGTTCCATCCTTTGCAATTCTAGCAATAATTTATCAAAATAACTTTCTCCATTATTTTTACACAAGAAAGTAAACTTATAAGTTACAATCATCATTTAAAGATAGAACCAGCAAAGAGGATGCCAACTAAACTGTGTTATTGTCTTTTTGCGAATAATTGATATGGAGGAATACTTCGAGGCATCAGGTGTTTCAAATGTGATCAGCAGTATTATTTCTTGTGTCTTGGGTAACATTAACTTAAGATTTTAATGGAAATACTTAAAGAGCTCAGAAGGTCTTGTGAAAAAAAAAAAATAAATTTCCATATTATGCCCCTAAGAAATATTCATATTTCACAAACCATAAATGCTGCAGTAAAAACATGAAACAGCATTATTCGGAAAAATTTAAAACAGCTGTATAGCTGAACTGCTTTCAAAATTCAAAAATGTAATCCTAGTTTGTTTCATTTTAAACACAATATAATACTCCAAACCATTATATAATATTTCCAAAAAACATTATATGTCATTAACCATACTGCTGGACATATAGTGTCAGCAGCAAAGTTGATCACCCAACTGCTCATAACCCACAGCTGCCCTATAAATGTCAACTGCCTACAACCCACAGCTGCTGTATAAATGTCTTCTATATACTTTGTTTTGGAGATACTTACAGAAATATGTCAACTGTAATGCTTCTTTGGTTATATTTGCAAGCACTCAGTACCTCTCAAATAGTGGTGAAGTTGTAACAGGGAGCAGTAGGAATGTTGTAGACAGAGGTCATCACAGATGACAAGATTATGGGTGGTAACATAAGATTGATCACAGAGGGGTCACTACAGAACAGTGATAGGAGTGGACAAATATGATGGCATAGAACATATAATTGCAGGCAGACTGTGTGGGGTGGTGTTGATACGGGGTGCATGTAGTACAGTTAAGGATCAGTTGCTTTTCTGTCTGATACTCGATGGGTTCATCAGTGGATTGCCACATGATGCTGATGTTGATGCATCTGTCAGCAGAGCTGGGTGCAGGAGACCTACAGTTATGCACTGTTTTTCAAAAGCTAGTCATATTGCACTGACATGTCTGTTCCACTATCTCCTACAAGTTGTATGTAACAATACTGTAGCTGGCCATGGAATGTGAGATGAAAGGACTGTAACTGCATTTGCAACATGGCTAGGCTGGTATTGTTTTGCACTGGAATTATTTATATTAGTTCTGCTGGCTGACATATAAAGTTACCATTACAGGTATGCATCAGTTATTGTTGATTTGCTGCATACTTCTGGCAGACAGTGGAGTATGTCTGTTAAACAGATGATTATGGGGACAGTGGTTGTAGGTTTTATGCATCTGTCTCGTCACAGTTGATGATAATACTATTGGCAGTGCTCTGGGACTATAGAGTATTACATGCTTCTGTGGTGGTTTGCATCCACTTACTGTGGACATGTATGTTTTGGCCTTTTTATTGACATCATCAACACAGTAGAAGTGGATAGCTTGGTCTGGATGTTAGTTGGAATATTTTGCAGGCACCTTAATGTTTATCGGAATCAGCCTGGTTTAAAGACCGCGTGTTTCTGAAGTATAGCCAGACTATTGGCTTTATTGACCTGAGTGTAACCATAAAGAGTTAAAATGTAAAAAAGTCATGGACATTCAGAAGGCATGTAGCTGAAACACTTGATGTCCTTAGGGGTCATTTGCATACATCTCAAGGCTATCCAGTGCAGGAGGTTTAAGGTATCATGCAAAGAAAACTCTAGCTTGGGGGGTTCTTGTAGTTTATACATATATGTATGTGTATATATATATACACATATACATACACACGCACACGCACACACACACACACACACACACACACACACACACACACACACACACACACACACACACACACACACACACATATCATTCATCTCTGTTATAAGTACTTGTATTGGTGTCAGCAGTATCCAGGGTTCCAAGAGTTGTTCTGCACCATTATCCAAGTACCTCTATGGGATCTTGCCACTCTGTCATATGTGGCTGAGTAAACAAGCTTGACAAATGTATACAATGTAGCTTTCTTTAAAGGTGTTTTGCACATCCATTCCATGTTTGGCCATTGTGTTTACACAAAACCTGTTGAAGAGAGAGTGTAACTTATGATAATTCACATATGTGTATGCATCTTCTGTGCTGTTTGCATGAATGGGAATGAGAATATAGTAGGTTCATAGATTCATAGGTGTATGTTAAGCCAATAACAACTAGGACCCTTAAAAGCCTAGCCATGCATCCCAAATGTGACCCACAAATTTGATTTATATTTGATTTATACAGGGTGATTTACTGAATGCCTATGTCCATCAGAGACATAGAAGCTACACCAGGGGTGAATTTCTGATTAACTATCCATTGGTTCAAGTTGCACTTAATAGGGATCTGCAGGAACTCTGCTTAACATGGATTGGAAGCTTGTTCCAGAGAATGGGAATTTTCTAAGAAGCATACCTGTTTCTCCAACATGCCCTGTTTATGTCGCAAAAAATATTTAGTTCTTTTAATCGAGTAGTTCTGATGCTGTTTGCTTTGCAGGTGTGTAAAAGATTCATGAAAACAGGGTCCAGGGATGCCTTGTATGCCAGACAAAGATCACTTCCCAGAAATCTATATTATACTGAGTAAAGAAACAGGGCTTTGAGGTGATCAGCATAGGACAGTGTGTTTGCTGTCTGTATTTCTTTTGTAAGGAACCTTTGTGGATGTTCCAGTTGCTGCATGTGTCTGGTCAGGTACATGCCAAAGCAGGAATTATACTCTATGATGGGTCTGATGAGAGCTGAGTACTGTGGTATGATGATCTGTCTGGACCTAGATGCCATGCTCTTGCTTATAAGTTGAGCAACATAGAATTTTCTTACTACCTTTGACACGTTAGTCTAAGACTAGGTTATTATCTATATCATTTTCCAGATCCCTGAATAATGAATCAACTTTTAAGGGTGTTTTATTGATGACATAGTTATCCTGGCTGACAGACATCCCAAAAAGTACTACATTGCATTTCTTGCTATTGAGTTTTAAGTCATGGCTTTGGCACCAAATGTTTGTCTGTAATAGACCTTACTGTATGGTGTTGTCACCTTGGGAAGGATTCAATGAGTGTTCCCAGTTTGCAATCATCTGTGAACTTGTTTAGTCAGAGGCATTTGACATCATAGGCACCGGAAGCTGTTGAAGACTGGCGGGGCAGAGGGTGAGAGGGGCACTTAGTGATCTAAAAAGGGCATTTTTTATAACTATTTAGTACCACAACATAGGTTCATTTGGAGGACGTTTTAAGCTTAGCCAATTTCCCTTTTGGTGCTTGAATTAACATTTCCTGATTGGTTTTACCCATCCCATGACTGATAATTCTATATTAGCCATAGTGAGTATAACTGTGATCATACAGTAGATAATTTGAGGGGACCCATGTAAGGGATGCAGCATTTAGGAACTGCCTCTGTCCATTAGTGGCATGAGGGGCAATCCTGGAGTACATTTTCTATTACCCATCCTTAGATCCAAGTTGCATTTTAATATGGATGGATGAGCTTTGTTTTATTTTTATGGATAGTCTGCTCTGGAACAGTGGTAGCCTCTGTGACATATATCCATCTCTCCACAACATTCAGTTTAGATACCTGGACTGAGTATTTCTAATGCCATTTGACTTCCTAATGTTCAGTAGGTCCATCTGTATTAGGTCAGAGGATACCTTGTATGCCAGACATGTCACCTTTAAGCACTCTGTAGGATACTGAGTATAGTAATAAATCTTTGAGGTGGCCCATGCAAGACCTATTGTTTAGGACTTGTATCCTTTTAGTAAGGTATCTCTGAAGGTATTCCAATTGTTGCATGGGGCTGGACAGATACATGCCAAAGTGGGCATTATACAAAATGATTGGCCTAATGAGTGCTTCGTAAAGGAGGACAACAACATCTGTAGATCTAGTCACAAACAATTTATTTATAAGCTGTGCAATATAGAAAGGCTTTCTTATGACTCTGGGCACATGTTGGTCAAAAGTTAGGTCACTGTACACACAAGTTCCCAAATGCCAAACAATTGGGTCAGTTCTCAGAGGGCATTGTCATAATTTTGACACCAGTTATTATTTGGGACAAACCTTCCTGCATGGTGGTTAAGTTATTTAAGGATTCAATAACTGCTCCTAGCTTGCAGTCATCTCAAACCTAACCGGCCAAAGCCCTTTGGTATTTCCTTTTACTTTTGAGATGGATATGGAAACAGAAAAAGTCTCAGCACTGAACCCTGGGGGACTCCATTACTGACTGGTCTCTGCCACTATTTTGACCTCCTGCATCCTGTGAGCAAGTTGGCAATCCAGCTAGTGATGCAAGTGTTTGCTCCTACATGATTCGTCTTTTGTACTACACCCAAGTAGGGGAGTGTGTCAAAAGACTTGGCCAGGTCAAGGTAATGTGGTATGAATTGTTTTACCTTCATCCATTTCTTTGGCAACTAGAATAAAGCTTAAAATGTGCCCATGATTTTGAGCCTTTCACACTTTCCCCTGAGCTGTTTTCAAACACATTTTTAGGGCCATGCATACATGTATGCATTCTTTGATTCACCTTCCTGATTGTATTAAATTATATTCCTTCCTTGTATAACACAGCACCAGTTGTTAGAATGCTTTTTAAATTTGTAATTTTGAACAGTCTTCTCATAAGCATTGAGCCAATAATGACAAAACTACCCATTTCAGAAAATGTCAACCATAAAAAGCCACTCAAACTTCTGCCATTAAAATCCATCAATATCAGTAAATATGCAAAATATCTACAGAAGTCAGTCATCTAAATAATTGCATATTAAAGGGATCTCTAACTAATGAAGAGGTTGCTGCTAGGAAACAACTTTATATTTCATTGTTTCATCTACAAATAAAGTGCCTGTTGCCCTTGAGTAATAAATTGCCTATGTTACATTAAAAATGATAAACTAGTAATATTGCAATAGGGAATGGATGGCAAACTAACAGGTTCATAGTTATTAGGTAACTCCTCCAAAGGAGGACATTCACAGGACTGCAGCATGTAACATGGGAAGAAACCAGAGCACCCAAAGGAAACCCACACAAACACCGGGAGAGCATACAAACTCCAAAGAGAAAGCACCCCAGCCAAGAACCACACCAGAGAACTTCTTGCTGTCAGGCAACAACACTACCACTGCACCACTGAATAGGGTTGCCAGCTTTCTTTGTGGCTAAAACCGGACTAAGGTCATGCCCCTCACATCACCCATAACTCCACCCATCCACACCCCCTCTCCCAGCCATGCTGTGCCCATTTTGTGACATCACTGTGACATCAGTGGATGGGAACGCCTTCTTTTTCTGTTCTAGATGCCTGCTTTCAGCCGATTTACTATGCTTTTCTGTAAAAAAAGCATAGTAAATCTGCCAATTTAACAAACACTGATAGTCTGTTTCCTTTTGAGAAGTTCATACAGTGTTCTCCTGATTACCAGAGAATTGATTTGATTTGTGGATAGTCCAGAAAAAAATGGATAGGTGGCAACAGGGATGATTTGCAGTTTCCCACCTATTGGTCAAAGTTATGCTTAAATAGGGCTAGGGATGAACTGTCTGCTTCCCATGGATGGGAAACTTGTTCCAGTGCACACATGACAAGAGAAGATCATAAAATTTTCACTAGACACTGTTACAAAAGATCAGACAATACAACAAAAAGGAAAAATGACAATAATCTGCATAAATAAGAGAGAGAAAATGAAAAGAAAATGACAATACATCAATCCTTTTCTTGTGCTTGCAGCCACTGACACTTATGTCAGCTGAAACTTCTACACCAAAATACAAGGCCACTAAACATCACTCTATATTTTTAGCAAATCCAAAGTGCTGCATAATTCATTTCCAGCCCTATAAAAATGGTAATCCACCTCCAAAACACAAACCAATCCCATTACCAGTCAACAGTCGGTACACATTTCATTGTCACTCAGCTTTAAACCTTTTAAAACATCTGTAGGTACAAGTTTACTAAAACAAACTTTGCCAGACGTTTCACAACTTACCAGCCCAAATTCTACCCACCATCAAAACCTGGAAGACCCTACTGGCTCAGGGTTTTCTTGCAGTTTTTACTATTACAAGTACGTAGAGAGCAAAAACAAACCATTTTCAGGCCTTATCAATTTCCTTACATACTTGGAAATTTTATGTCTACAGTACACAGTTGCTTTATGAGAAGACTTCAAAATAACTGTTCTGAAGCGAAGTTCAACTTTTTCAGAAGTTTTACCTACACGGTTTCTGGACCAGAACACCACCAAGAAATATTCAGTTCCTTCAATGCACATGAATATGCTGCCAGCCAATTTCAGCGCACCTTACTTTAAAGGTTTCGGATCTTTCAGCCTCCAGCCACAAAACACCAGCGGCAATATTCACCAAGAAAAGACAACAGGCAAGTGTCACTCACGCACTTCTTCTAAAAATTATTAAGAAAAATAAGTATCCCCCCAATTGGCAATTTCAGTGCACTCAAGCCTTGAGCAGGAAATGGTCACCTTACCTGTCAATTCAAAAACTTGCAACCTAAGGGTGGCGACAGTGTATTGCCGGGATATTCATTGGAAAGATATTTAACGTAACCAACTCTTCTGAAGACAGACCCCCTTCTGTCAAAATAAAGAAACAAACATAACATGCTTTCTAAATCAAGCAAAGACTCACCCAGTTCTAGATACTCCTCAATGTTGGGTCCGTCCCACTTATATCAGTCACTCTGTATAATCCTGTTGAATACTTAAAACACTGATAGAAGTCGGAGCACCTCCGGTGCTCCACTCGAGGTTGCAATAGGTGTGGAATTGTGAGTGGCACACGTGCCGAGAGCTGCTTGCACGCAAGCATATTTACAATGCTTGCATACATAAACTAAAAATGCCAGAGTGTGTTTTTATGTTGACGTTCTTTCTTACTGTGTCCGGAGTCCAGTTTTGAATGAAATTGGTAACCGGACAATTTGACAGAAAACCGGACAGTCCGGTCAAAAACTGGACAGCTGGCAACTCTACCACTGCACCATCTGCTTGACACAGCTAAATCTGTCAATTTCACAGCAGAAGAAATCTGGAAAAAGCCAAAATTTATTTAGGGGGAGGGCAAAGGGTCAAAACCAGGGACACATTCTAAATATTGCTTATATAATCTTAGAAAGTTGCTAAAATAGTATTTTGTGTTACCATTTATTTCCATTGAAAGATAGGAAGACTGAAGCTTACAGCTCTATCATTATTTAGTGAATTCTGTTCTCACTGATTAATCTAGATGGTTGAGAGCTATGGACTGAACTTCCTGAATGAGAAGTGATGGTGGTGTGGCTAGAGAGTAAGGTACATGGTTTGAACCTAGGTAATCTTAACCACTGGGAGTAAGTAACTGGGGCATTTTATATACACACACACACACACACACACACACACACACACACACACACACACACACACACACACCAGCTTACATAAACAATACGGAGCCCACCAGCAGTTTCAGCTTACATAAACAATACAGAGCTTACATAAACAATACGGAGTCCAGCAGCAGTTTCAGCTTACATAAACATTACGGAGCCCAACAGCAGTTTCAGCTTACATAAACAATATGGAGCCCAGCAGCAGTTTCAGCTTACATAAACAATATGGAGCCCAGCAGCACTGTCAGCTTACATAAACAATACAGAGCCCAGCAACAGTTTCAGCTTACATAAACAATATGGAGCCCAGCAGCAGTTTCAGTTTACATAAACAATATAGAGCCCAGCAGCAGTTTCAGCTTACATAAACGATACGGAGCCCAGCAGTTTCAGCATTAAACAGTAACATAAATAAATGGTAGTGCTTACTGTGTGACTCTGCCAGCAAGTTTCATAGATATATGGGAGTGCTTACTGATGATATAATTCACGCACACGTTTGTGTTTAAAATTCATGCAACACATGCATGAGTCATCCGTTGGGTCCTATAACAGGTATTGCAGCTGTACAAGTGTGTGTGGGGGTGCTCCCCCTCGCTCTATGGTTCCGGCGCCTATGTTTGACATTGGCCTTGACATCCAGGAAGTAGATGCTAAAGAGGAATGGATCTAGTACAGAGCCCTGAAGGACTCCAGTGGTGACCAGCCTTTTTGAAGAGGTGGTCTAACTGATTCTAACTTGCTGGGTCGTATCAGTGAACCAGATTGCTATCCAGTGTACATATATCTCTCAACCTCTTAGCGCAAGAAATCTAGACAAAGTAATAAATAATGGGAGAACAAAGGCCCAGAAATAGGGACGATTTTTAAATATTGTTACTACAAACGTAGTTGATAGAATAACAGATTTTGCATTAGCATGTATTTTCTGAAGGATATGAAGGCTGAAACACAGATATCTGTCTTTATTGTCTAACTTCAATCTTTAATGAATTGCCAATGATTTGCTAGAAAAATGGACCAAAAATATGAATAAAAAATCTGGACATTCGTCAAAAATCCATACAGTTGACAGGTATGCCAGTGTATTATAAAGGGGTTTACACCTAATTCTGTAAATTTGTTGACAATGCCAAAGTGACATAGTGTATCAAATGCCTTAGCCTGATCAAGGTAGGCAATATGCACAGTTTTCCCATCATTCATTGTCTTAGTGACCTTTTCAAAGAAGTCCACCAGATTCATGACCTTCCTTTAACAAAGGCAAAATAGGATGGATCCCGTGTCTGGAGGTCTCCTATTTCTTTATTGATAATTTCCATGGCTTTACAAATAAGACTAGTCAGACTAACACATCTGTAGTTTTCAGGATCTGTTGAAGGCCCTGCCCAATGAAGGTGTATGAATGTTGCAGTCCTCCATTCATGTGGCACATAGCCCATTTTAAGACTAGATTTAAACAAATTACTTCAGGGGTCCTGAAAAGTCTTATTTTAGACTATTCAGGAGGCATCCTGGAATGTTATTGTGGCCCATTGAGGCCGTGTTCTTGGATTTAGTGAGTGCCGCCAGTACATGCTCCCTAGTTATAGTTGGAGAGGTTATGTTTGAGAGTATTATTGTGGGTGGCTGGCATTAGAGGGGGATAAAGTTGGAATTGAATTTACCCACTGACAAGTTTGCTATATAACAAGGCTTGGTGAATGTGGCATCCTTAACCACCAGTTTAGCACATTGCTGTGTGCTGGCCTTGATGTTTCTGACATTGTATAAGGCCTTATGGTTATCTGTCACCTGGGAGGATATCTAAACCTCAAAGTTGGCTTTTCTTGACGTAAATAACCCTCTTAGTTGCCTATTTAATTTGATGAAATAATTTTTATTTTTATAGGAATTACTGTTCCTGATTTTTGCCATATTCTTTTCCTTTTGTTGTATATCCTGTTTAATTTGGGATGCCACCAAGATTGTTTCTGGGGCTAGTGCTGGGCTTACTTCTGTAGGTACAGAAGACTGTGTGCAGCCATTGCCATGGTTGTAAAGAGTTTCTGAGAGCAATTCAGCATAGGCTGCTGTGTTCTCCAGGTTTGGATGGTCGCTGAAATTTGAAAACCATCACTTAATAACAGAAAATTTGCCTTGGAATAGTTCCTGTTACTGGTTGTAATGGAATTATGGAGTTGATTTTGATTTCAAAGGAGACAGCTTTATGGTCGGACTTTACTAGGGAGGACTAACCACTGTGTAAGGTGCAGCATTCTCCCATATTTGTGATGTATGGTGGAGCCTATAGTGGGCATATTCACTATTTGGTAAAGGGTTTTTCTATTTATGATATCCAGGAGTCTCTGTGCCTGTAGATTTTGAGGCCATGTAAGATTCCCAATCAACAGAGGAGTAATTAAAGTCTCCCATGAGTAGGCTGTTAGGTTGAATGGCAGGGGTCTCCGGTAGGACCAAGTATGCTTTGTGAACTTCTTGGAACAGGGAGGGTGACCTGTGGCTGGTTAGATTATCGTACAGTATGGGATTTTGTCTTCGACGATCTCCACATGGAGGAACTCCAGCACATAATCCTGTCTGATCACCTTAGAAGTATGATTATTACTTATGTATATTGAGACACCACCACCTTTGCTCTAAAAGTGTGTAAGGTACTGAAACCTTGTACTGAAGGGTTACTCTCTGCTGTTTTAAACCATGTGTTATTAGCTCTACAGATATCTTTTATTCTCGAGTGCGAAGAGGGCTTGAATGGAGTGTAGTTTTTTATATAGGCTTCTGGTATTAAGCAGTAACACATTGAGTAGATTTTGCTATGCTGTTATGTCTGGCAATTTGGTATTACCTAAAAAAGGCACTATGGGGGTAGACAAAGCCTTTGCTAGTATGTAAAAGCCTGGAGGGGAAAGGTGCAGACCATCCTTGACAAAGCAACATGGTCTGTTGATCATATCCTCCCAAGCAGACAAATTTTGGATCCCCTTAGAATAATATGAGAAAGGCATACAGTTGTTGAACTCAGTCATTTTTTGTTCATATTGTGGCATCACCTTCTGTGATGGTAATATGCTGCTCAGTGACAGGCTCATACCAGCATGAGATGCATAGTTTGAAAGCTCCATAATGTCTACGGAGGTATACCTCAGGTCAATTAGACCTACCCAGACACTGATAGAATCATACCTGTGGCGTAATGACTTGAGTGCATATGTGATTTGGTGGATCCTGGCTGCAGGTGAAAAGCTAACAGCCTGATTAGAGGGGCATCAGTATATTTTACAATGGATTCCATTGAGACAAGAGCCCTGGGAAGTGGGCTTGCTTGTGTTAGGGGCTCCACTGAGAGTGATAGTAAGTACGCTGTTAGGTGGTGTTTTTCCTGAGTGTTTTGGGGCTTCCTGAGGCATGGCTTTGACAGCAGGTGATCTAGTTGACCTTTGTTGTTTAGGAAGATTGCTTTTAAGTGCCTCAGCATATGTTAACCTGTGTGTGTGTGTGTGTGTGTGTGTGTGTGTGTGTGTGTGTGTGTGTGTGTGTGTGTGTGTGTGTGTGTGTGTGTTCCCTGCTATGTGAGTTGTTTGTTGTGTGTGTGGTTTGGACAACCTGATGTGGACTTGTATGTCAGAGTTTAGCCTCCACTGTCATTCTGTAATTACACCTCTCGTATACTGTGTCTGATTCTTTAAGGATTAAGTGGTTGTCAACAAACATCAGGCAATTGCTACATTGTCTGATGATGCCCTTATCCATCAAGGTGGCTACAGAGAGGTTAGGAAATTTCATATCCATAATCTCCGGTCCTTTGATCTATGAGCTACAAGGGGTTGGTGTACTGGGTTTAGAAGACTATTAAGGGTATTTTGTTTGTGCAGACTAATAAGGATGCTTTATTGTGGCAGATTAAGCTAAGCAGTACTAAATTCTATTAACATGAATGTTTACACAAAACTGAATTCTACTAAACCTGTAGGTAGTGCCACTGTAGGCCCAAATAGATGATCTAAGCTTGTTGGAGCACAAGGTATTTGCATTGTATTGCTGCTTCACAGATTACAGTTTTAGAGAAGTTGGCGTAATGGTTAAGCTACTTGCCTTACAGACACAAGGTGCAGGATTTGAGTCTCACATGAGTTAATTGGCTAGGGTTAAAATGGCCTACAAGGGAGTTAGCCTAGTACTAATCTATGAAACCTAAGGACCATTCAATAGAGAACATTTGCTTTTTATGTGGTTTCTTCTGAATAGGGCACTGCTAATCCATGCAAACATGGGAAATTTATAGCAGCACAGAAAAAAAAACTAAAAACTAAAAAATGAGCCAGCCAATAAAATGACTACACTATCCCCTGGATTTACTAATTTTCCATGCAGGACTAGCTTATTCCTACATGGAAGCGCCCATTTAGGAGCAGGACGGCAGTGTGCCATGCATATTAAAAGGCACGCTGCCCGAGCTCCTAGGCTTACACGGAGCTTTTACGAGTGCAGAGGGCATGTCTGAGAGCAGAGGTCTTAGAATAAACTTGCCCCTGCAATGTAGAACAGCAAAAAGTGGTAAGAAATGAGCGAGACTGCTCATAGGTGTCCTCATATCCCCACCAACAGTCCTCCATGTGTACAACAGCAACAGTACATATAAATTAAATGAAGAATCCCTTTTATTATTTTTTTTAAAAATCTGAGTACAGCTAACCGTAGGTGCGTGGGTGTGCCCATCTCTTAGCTACAGTTAAAGCAGCTTAAAAGGCTGAAGAGGATAACAAGGAAGATATATGCAAATGAAGCAGCACAGCAATAGTGTAGTGGGCAGAGCATTCGCCTAACCCGAAGGCATTCCCCGTTCGAGTCCCATTGCAGCGTACTCTATTTTACATGGCAAAGCATGTTATAAACAATATTTTTGTTGCAAAACCCACTAAATAACATATATTTATGAACCGGAGTACTGCAGGAAATGCACATATGAAGTGTTAGTGTCATAATGAATAAGGCACTAGTAAGCAGGTTTAAGCACAAATAAGCAGTAGTAAGCATATTTAAGCACTAGTAAGCGTGTGTAAGTGCATTTGCATGGGGGTAAGCACTGCCTACACAGATTAAGCAATTTAGAAGCTGAGTATAAGAAACTGTAACCGGAAGTTAGCAGTGCTTACCTCCACTCAAACCCGTGCAAACCCGCTTACAACTGCTTTAAAGTGCCTTAATCACTTTATATCCAATGGCCTGTGTTCTACCCAGCAACAAAGTAAACAGCCTCTGCAAGGGTCAAACCCAGGATGCTGTACACTACAGTCACAGTAGTTAACCACTAAGCCATCATAGTAGTACATAAGACTGAGGTTTCAACAAACAAATCCTCACCATAGGAAAATCAATCTGAACATGTGAAAGGAATCTATGTACAGTGTGATGTTGTATAACCTGCTACATAACATAAATATCTGAAGTGAAGTACTGCAGTAAGACCAGATGTGAGGTGTTACTGCAGTAAAGTGTTGAAGTCCCCAGGACCCCATACAGTGTATGTACACATGAATCACGGATACCAGACACATATATAAGATGTAACAAATAATAAATCAATGCCAAAAGGAAAATATAATGCAAATGAAATATTAAGCAATGCTAAACATTGCACAGTTCAGCTTAGTTGGTGTAAGCAATGTGTAGGCTGGTTAACTCAATCTGCCCAGTGCTATACCCCCTATAAGCAATGCCAACATTAGGTAAGCAGGTGTGCCCATAGCTTAGCCTTTTCAGAACTGTCCAATCATGGAAAAGTGCGGGAAATTGGACATATTTAAACCCCAAAGGCATGAATACTTCCCATAACTGGTTGTAGCTCCCTACTGTAGCCAGAATGGCTGGAGTTGGGGAAGGCACTCGATTTAGAGCGCAGCGCTGGGGCACCCAGGAGTCCAGATTCATGGTAAGGCTCCTGGTAAAACACCATGAGCAGAGACTACTGCAGGGCCAGTACCAGGGCTCTCTGTATAAAGTGGAGGCCTGGGACAGTCTTGCCCATGACTTCACCAGTGCCACTGGTATCCCCCGGACTGGTGAGCAGGTCAGGCATCACCATGCTGACCTGAAGCGGCTTAGGAGGGATCTCTTGGAGCAGTGGATCCAAGAATTAAGGGGGATGGCCGATGCCCCAGCACTGAGTAAGTACTCATTCTACTGCAATGATAATGATTGCCTAGCTTGTGTATACTATGGATAGGTAATGGCTAAGTATCACTGTATCTCTCTGACAGTTGCAGATGAGAGGGCTGCGAATCAGCAAGCCCATACTGCTAGGCTGCAAAGGCTGTGTCGCGAGGCAGGTTAGTAATAATCTTGCATGTATTGTCATAACAAATAAATATAACAGTTCTAGAAAGTGTTGCACCAGTATACAAATGTATTGTGTATGGGATGTACTGAATAAAGTAGACAATATGGCA
Source organism: Protopterus annectens (assembly GCF_019279795.1). Taxonomy (NCBI): domain Eukaryota; kingdom Metazoa; phylum Chordata; order Ceratodontiformes; family Protopteridae; genus Protopterus; species Protopterus annectens. Next base: position 556,738,911 of record NC_056738.1, on the reverse strand, counting down.
GGAAGACTGTCATATAGGTTGTGTGTAAATAAAGGTGTAATATCTTGTGAATAAAAGTATAACCCCTGAGTGCTTGTGTACATTTGGCTTTCATATGTTGTTGTAGTGTTGCATTCTATAAATAGTACTGTTGTATAAAGCAGTGTTACCCACACTGTTGAATGCAGATAAAATGTGTAGGAAGTTGAGTATAACAATGTTGGAAGTCCCAAGAGGTCAGTCATATTGTACAACTGAGGGAGACTTAGACAGAAAGCATTGGAATGCTTCACACCAGTTCCCTGATAGCACAGTGTACTGTGATGTCAACTGTAATGTTTTGACCACACACAGCAGGGTTTTGAATCCCGGGAGTGGTAGTAAGTTGTATGCATAATCATACCCCACAACTGTACAGAGTTTGTGAGAATGTTAAGATAGAAAACTGTATGCATAATTAGACCCAACAACTGTACAGAATTTGCTAGAATGTTCAGATAGTAAGCTGCAAGCATAATCATAGCCATCAACTGTACAGACTGTGGCAGAATGTTCAGGTAGTAAGCTGTATGCATAGCCATCCCCCTCAACTGTTCTGATCTATCCAGCATGTCCAGATAAATGGCCCAAATCTGCTGCTCACTAACCTGTTACCCTGACAAATCACTGTGATGATCCAAGAAATGTAGGCAGCTTTTACTGATATATAACTGATAGTCAGACCTGTACATAGTCAGAGAATGTATATGGAAACAAACCTGTCATTGTAGCATCTCACCCAAAGTATATGACAGCAATTCTCAAAATATGTCACATTGACACCTGCATCCTGTCAAGCCTTGACCAGCGTGTGTGCAATAACAGATTGTTAGGTATGTGTATAACATTGACATGGAATCTGGGAGTATGTGTAGAATTTGTAAGGTAGTGTTAACAAAGATTTTCTCCAGAGCTATAACAGGTAAGAGGTGTAGACTGTAGGTACAACACAGTTCACTTATATACTTGAAATCATTAGGTAGTGTTAACAATGATTTTCTAAACAGCTGTACCAGTTAAGAGGTGTAGAATGTAGGTACAACACAGTTCACTTATATACCTGTCTATAAGCATGGAATCTGGGAGTATGTGTAGAAATCGTCAGGTAGTGTTAACAATGATTTTCTCAACAGCTGTAACAGGTAAGAGGTGTAGCCTATACGTGAGACACAGTCCACATATATACTAATTTACAAACATACCATTGTACAAAGTAAGGACATTGGGTAGGGTAATAATACATGTAAGGGACAGATCACTGCAGTGACTAAGAAAGTTGTGAAAACTACAGGGATATATTAGTTGTTAATTGACCTCTCTCTCTCACCCCCACCATATGTGCAACAATAACCTAATTACACACATCAATGGGTACATGTACACTCCAAACTTTTGTTGGGACATATGTTCTATTGGTTTAAAAATATTTATATTTAGTTCCATGCATGTGCTATGTTAAAATACTCCCATATTGGTGGCCTTTTGCCATCAATGAAACCTGCATGATGTTGTAATGGCCAATGTTGTCCCATATATGCATGTGTTCTGCTCACTCTGCAACTGTTGTAAATCTGGTGTCTTGGGTTAATAGGAATGCCTATGCATGCTGTTATAACTAATCCTGAATGCTGTTGACTATTACTAACTGATATCTTTCTTAAAACTGCAACACCATAGCTCGTATGGAAAGGCTGGTCACAGTGGACCCACCTGTCCCACCTCAGCTGGCCATGGAATCGGGCACCAGCACATCTGAGGCCCAGCCTGGGACCTCCTCCTCTGTTGGCCCTGCACCACCTTCAGGTGGAACTGCCTCAGGGGATGGGGCTTGGACCCCACTGGGAGTGGGGGCAGAGAGGTACCTGTCACCCGCCATCAGGTCTGGGCCATGGTGCATAGCGAGCTTGACAAGGAGATTCGAGAAAAGCCACACCAGCTTGAGAGCTGCACGGAGCAATTAGAGGGTGAGCCTGCCCCTCCTACCCAGCTCCCAGTACAGCCGCCTTTGGAGCCGTGAAGGTGCAGTGGAGACTGCCATGGGTGGGGACCTCAGTCCCACTGTTTCCATTTTGGGGCTCATGGGCTTGTGACTTTCAAATACCCCTCCCTGTCCAAGGTGTGTACCCCCCACATGTGTCATATACCACCCCTGTATGCATCTTGTTTGTCTTGTCTGTAAACCTACCCAAACTACCTCCCCAAGTATACCTACTACCCTCCCTAGCATCCCACTCTCCTGAAAAAAAGGGCAATCTGTTCTCACAAATAAAATCTCACCCCATACATAGCTGTCCATTTCACACATGTGTCCACTGGACACATGTAATCCAGTCTAATTGGAATCACAACAAATTATTGTTGTCCTCACCCCCACCCAGGGGTTTGAGTGTCCAAATCTACCTCCAAATTCAGTGTATATGCACAGCTGTTGCTGTAAAAGAACTGGGCAGCTATGGACCTTCCCTACACCTTCCTGCACATCCCAGGCTCATTTCCCTACTGTCTTTCCCTCATTGTGCCCCTTTTTTCACCACTTTCCTATCAACCCCTTTTTCTTTTCTTTTAAAGAAATTAGTGTGGGGGTAAGCGAGAGTAAGCACTTTTAAGCAGCAGTAAGTGGGGTTAAGCCTGTTTGCATGGGAGTAAGCACTGTCTACACAAATTAAGCCATTTAGAAGTAACTGAGTGTAAAAAACTGTAACTGGAAGTTAGCAGTGCTTACCTCTGCGCAAACATGTGCAAACCCGCTTACAACTGCTTTAAAGTGCCTTAATCACTCTGTATCCAACAGCCTGTGTTCTGCCCATCAACAAAATGAACAGCCTTAGCAAGTCTCGAACCCAGGACCCTGCACACTAAAGACAAAGCGATTTTCCACTAAGCCATGCCAAATGTATATAAATCTGATGTTTTCACAAACATATCATACAGCCCAGTCATACAACAGTACAGAGAATGTATATCAACATGTAGATGTATGTGTGGGTGCATATATTACTATCAAAACAGATAAAACATATCTATATATGTGTATATATATATATATATATATATATATATATATATATATATATATATATATATACACATATATATATAGGCTCATAGGTTCATAGGTAGCTACTAGGCTATTAGACATAGAGCCTATATAAGCCTAGCCAAACAGTACCCTGGCTTTTGCCACCGAAGAAAATTATTTTCCTGTGCCCCTGTCAAGCAGCGCCACAGAAGTGATTCCCGGGGTGAATTTCCTATATTCCATTCAATCATAAAGATTATTCTTGAAGAGTGCTAACGAGGAGCTTTGTTTGATATAGATAGGTAGTTTGTTCCAGAGTATGGGAAGTCTCTGAGACAGGAATCTATCCCTCTAGCATGTTCTGTTTATTGTAAAATATATACATATATACATGCAAATGCCTACATCTACACATATATATGTCAACACCTATATGTCAACATATACACAGCAAGTTACATATATGTATGCAGATATATATCTCTGTAAGTATATACGGACATAATTATATATATGTAAGCAAATATATATACCTATATAGGTATGTATGGCCATACATCTGCAGATAGCAATGGTAGATTAACAGAAACATATATGTCCACATGTACCATTAATGGGGCCGAGAGGCCCCAAACAATATATGTCTTGTACAAATTGGCATACCCCCCCACAGCCAAGCATGTCTGCCCTGCAATACACTACCAAGTGTTGCAGATCCCATAACCAGGACCTGACATGACATGGGCACATGATGTTAACAGTACTACATCCCACCTGTATGATATCAGGCTGGTATTGATAACATATCATGCAGTACAGTCTGGCTGACATAGGAAATGTAAAATGTGGAAGCTGTCAACATCCCCAGGATACATATACACATATACATATATGCAGATACACATATATATATATATATATATATATATATATATATATATATATACATGTGACTACACATACACGTGCACAGATATGTACAGTAAGATACTTATGTAGTAGGCGTACACAATATGGTACAGCCAGTATGCCTACAGTTAACACCCTAACAACTGGACACTGGATGAGCCACCCATACAAATGACATTCGTTGCCTGCAACATATACCCACAGAGAGGTCATAGACTAAACACCACACACAGGTTTGCTGAAATGGAATACCTTTATTTGTGTACTATTAAAGATTTATATGCCATGTCATATAGCTGTTCAGACACTGACATCCATATCAACAGATTAATGCAACTGTGGAACAGTTATACTAATTTAGTAGTCTGGAAAGGTCCACAACTGTTGCTATCCAGGCCAACCCCTTCAAATCGTACATTAGTAAAGACAGATTGGGCCACAGGATACCACACAATCAGCAGTAAGTGATGCAGGTGTATAGTCCAGCAGCCTCTATCTACACTCTGTACACAATCACTAGTTGGTAATGACTTCAGTTGACCATCTGGGATGTAACTGTTACATAACAAGGCATAACTGACACCATCACAGGCACACTGGCAAAGAGAACAGTCTGTATGGCAGGAGGCAGTATGCCTGCAGTAACCCACTTTATGTAAGTAATGTCAAGATTGATGATATGTATGGTACTGTACATCCAGATACATTAAGGCAGCTCACCCATAATACTGCCACATGTTATAACAGCCTAGGTTATGTATGGTGCATGCCCCCCCAGACTCACTAATACAGTGCCATACACCACTGTTACATACACTGGCCTCTGGAGTGCATATGGGGACACATGTATTGTGTAGGTGAAGCCCACACCTATATGGCCCCAGCCCCATCGTATGTGTGGGGAATACAACAGCAGTGGACTGCTGGCATGCATGGAAGCATGGTATACGTATATGTGCATATGTATTTTTGTCTGTATATGTGTAGACATATACTTCTCTGTATATGTATATATCTGGGTGTGTATATGCATATTTATATACATATACACACCTATCTATATGTGTTGATATGTACATGTGTAATTATCTATATAGATATCTGGATAATCATATGTACATATATATTCACCATATGTCTTGAACATGGGGTGTAGCCCTACCTCAGCCCCTATAGTCCCACCTTCATAGTGCAAGGGGATGTCAGGCATGTATAGCAGGTATATTAGCAGACTATTGCTACTGTAATAAGGATTGTCTTCACAGACATGGTGTGTGTGGGAGGTCACATCTGCTTTTCACATGTGCGCCATTGCTACTGACAGACATCCTAAGAACATCATAGTACAGTACCACTGCAAGCACGTAATACTACTGTGGACTACAGCAGAGATATTGGCCAATAGATGTGGACATTCTGACTAACTCTGTACAGTTCAGAGGTATACACAGAACCCCTTAGTGCAGAACATGTGGACCAAGCTTGACAATATGGATGTTAACAGCCATGTAGATGGGTATAACACATAATGATTGGTATACATTCGCCCCAATAGGTTATGCATTCACACACCCCTGTCTGACCTGACACATAATAACTGCTGGTACAGAGGTGCCATGGCCACATACTGCCCACTAAATATTGACATACATCTGTACAGCATCCCACCGCTCTGTATGACATACATGACTGTTAAGGGAGGCCCGGCAGCAGTACATCTGGAAAGTATCTGGACATGACACCTCACTGGGTAAGTACTCTAAGCTGCTAGGCTTGTAACAAAGCACTGTGCAGGCTACAGGCAGACTGGCTCAACACTGGCCTACATCTCCTATGGGGGAATGCACATGCACCTGCATATATACCAGGCTCCACAGGCATGTCACAGCACAGGTTAAGACACATCTGTGTGAAAGTGCATAACCACAACCAATATGAACACAGCCACAGCCACATATGGTAAGCTAGCATAATATTACAGCATATGGACTATCTGTTCAACACCATCCTCATATGTGCCACTCACACACTAACCCTACATATACTGGGCCGCTACACAGTGTAGTCTGATGCCCATCTGTGGTATGGGACATGAGTGTGTATGGCCCTACAAACATGTAAGGCAATATGGTAACATACAGTAGAGCAGCATGTAACATGAGATAGGATGGGACCTGGGATGATGACATCTACCACAGTCTGTACAAAGGCCAAGGTACATATTAACAATACACACACTGTCGGCATTCATCATAAGTACACAGACCTCAGTACTGTACAAACAACCACAGAATGTCCAGGTCATGTCATCAAATATAACCCCTACTGTACATAACGTGTGTAGCAGTCTGATATCTCACTGGCCTGTTATCAGATATGATGGCACTAATGATGGTACACAGCACATATGCACCTCTTAATGCATGACATATGTATAAAGCTTGACAGAGTTGCGGCTGGAAGCACATACACAGGGCCAATATTGACATGTTGTGATAACCTCATACATTTACTGTTGTAACAGGGTTTGTTGCAACATATGTCCTATGAGGGATATGAGGTCAGTAATTGTCACGGCATTCACCCTGTACAGACTGCAATCTTCACACTACCTTCTGCAGTTCACAGATAGATGCTCTGTGGGTAACACATGAAATCAAAGGCACAATACACTGCCCAGTCTGCAGATGACTCTACAGTTGGGGATTCCTCATAAACATAGAACTGACATGGCAGGTATTAAAACATGTAGGACAGATATACACACACACACACACACACACACACACACACACACACACACACACACACACACTGGTTAAACCAACATTACTCCACATGAAGTATAGCAGCACTTACAGTCTCTAGTCAGGTCAGGCACATCCCATTCCTGTGTGTTGCCCTGTTTCCACAGTGTATGTTGTTAGAGGTAAATCCCAGTCCATCTGTGATACTGTTTGCCAAACAACAGATCTAGTTCCTGCTCACAGTGAATGAAAAGGGCCAACACCAACATGATGTTCCTAGATATTGGAGTGTGTTTCCATGCAATTGGCTATGGGAATGTTACCACAGCTGTTCCACATGCAATCAGCTAGGGGAGGGCTGCAATTCATGCAGAGGTCATCAGCTGATAATGAGCATCACTTAAAATGCACATGCTGCTGCCTAAGAAAAGCAGGTGCAGGTCTCCACATCCACCAGTGAGGAAGTGAAAGAGGCAGACAGAGGCATTGACAAATCAGGGAGGGGTGGTTGAGTAAAACCTAAGCATGTCTGTGTCACACACTTACCAGCACAGGCTATCAAACCCCTGATGACTATGTAGTGCTAACACAGTCCTATGCAGTTATTGGATGCATCACATAGGTTACCTGTTGTGGAGTCCTCAGAACATATATGTGATGATGAGTGACATCTGCAACAGGGATATGGTAGCTATATGCTAGGTGAAGTACACGTACCTGTCCACATGAACAGGTGCCACCATCAACACAGCCACACTCTCAAAGGAATGCACACACATTGACACACTTAGCAGGGCCAGGGATACAGCTAATCACTAGTGAGATTGCCACAACACATTACTGTGCATGTATCACATGCACCACATGAGTCATACGGAGGTTATATGGGCAACAGGTATGGGGAAGTGTCTGACATCAGACAGCATGCTTTAGTATGCCACTGGGGGTTGCAGTGAGTGTGGATGTGATCATACACATTATACAACACACATACAAACACACAGGGTGCCAGTACTGACTTGCATGGATGCATTTCTGCATGGGTATGTGCTGGTCGACTGTGCCAGATAGCTATACAAGGCTAGGTGATGGGTATACCTTGGCATCAGGCCACATGACAATGGTCTGCATTGTGGCTCAGGGCTATGGTTTCTGCATTTGCCCACACAGGTGGATATTGTATCCACCATCCAGTCACCTGGGTGACTATTGTGTGCGGCTAATGCTGTGCATCGCTTGCCATGTATGTGTTCCTTTGTCCATGACATGGACAGTGTCTGGGATCTGCACACCTCCCACATACATGTACAGTGACATGTGAAACTGTACAAGGGGTGTCAGGCCCATGTTATGTACACAGATTATCATCAGATGTGCCAGTCTTGGCCACCTGTGGCAGGAAGTGGTAATGGACATCAGATTACCCCTGCACCTACACTGATAGCATGCTAATGACATTCCCTGGTGTCAGTGGCATCTGTCCATATAGGGCATGTTTTCAGGCATGGTATGTCTTTGTGGGTCACATGTGATGGCACCACAGGTGTTGCAGGTGTCTAGTGGGGAACATGGGGAAGGTGCACTGTCTGCATGTATGTGCCTATTGGACAGATGGACAGGGTGCCATGCCCTCTGTAGGCCACTGCATTCACTTCATAGTTACTATCAGTCGCCAATATGCAATGTACTACAGACATATTGGCTGTTGTCTCGGCATGTTTGTGCGTGTATGAGACATGGGTTGAGAGCATGCTCTGGGTAATACTGGGGTTGCTAACTGTGATTGCATGGCATTGATATCACATGTATGGGTATGGATTTGCACCCCAGCCTCTCGGCTATTTCACATCTGTTACCCTGTACAGTGGACATTGTGATATATACTAGGGCCACCATATAAGAAATTTGCAAAACCCGTTCCACATTGGGCCCAGGTGTCACACACTCACGCCCACCTCCACACAGGATACGAGTTACAAACACATAACTGTCATGTCTGGGAGTAGAATCCCTACCTAACTAGTTTATTACACTACAGCACTACACAGTTATAGTACACGCCATGGAGATTACTGGAGTACTTCTTCCCCAAAGGTGTATATCACATTGGCTGACATTAGCAGGATTGCCAAAGTAGGCCATTTGAAATGTACTGCGTGTGACTAGCCTAAAATGCATTGCTCCCTAGACAGACATTGAAACACACACAAAACAGCCACAACCGACATGTGTGGGTATAGAACCCCTAACAGAGGTCTATATCACACTACAGCATGGAGCTCTTATAGGACGCACCATGGGGATTACTGGAGAGCCCCTTCTCCAAAGGTGTATTTTACAATGAGTGACACCAGCAGGATTGCCAAAGTAGGGCATTTGACATGTACTGAGTGTGACTAGCCTAAAATGCATTGCTCCCTACACAGACATTGAAACACACACAAAATATCCACAACCGACATGTGTGGGTATAGAACCTCTAACAGAGATCTATATCACACTACGGAAGTTATGGCAGACACTGCGGAGATTACTGGGCTACATTCTTCCCAGAGGTGTATTTCTAGGTGGATGACATCAGCAGCCTTGCCAAAGTAGAACATAGGGCATTTGACATGTACTGAGTGTAACTACCCTAAAAAGCATTGCTCTCTACACAGACACACACACTTGCCAAGTCTGGGATTAGAACACCTACCTAACTATTTTACCACACTGCAGCAGTACACAGTTATGGGACGTGCCATGGAAATTACTAGGATACAACCTTCCCAGAGGTTCTTTTTCTAGGTGGATGACATCAGCAGCCTTACCAAAGTAGAGCATTTCAATTGTAGGGGTGTGACTACCCTAAAAAGCATTGCTTTCTACACAGACAGAGTCAGACAGACACAGTTGCCAAGCCTGTGGTTAGAACTCCTACCTAACTATCACACTACAGTAGTACACAGTTACAGCATACACTACAGAGAATATTAGGATACAACCTTCCCAGAGATGTATTTCTAGGTGGATGAATCAGCAGCCTTACCAAAGTAGAGCATTTCAATTGTAGGGGGTGTGACTACCCTAAAAAGCATTGCTTTCTACACAGACAGAGTCAGACACACACACACACACACACATACACACAGTTGCCAAGGCTGATGGTGGAACTCCTACCTAACTATTCTATCACACTACAGCAGTACAGAGTTACAGCACATGCTATGGAGATTAATGGGATACAATCTTTCCAGAGATGTATTTCTAGGTGAATGACATATGCAGCCTTACCAAAGTAGAGCGTTTGGATTGTAGGGGGTGTGACTACCCTAAAAAGCATTGCTTTCTACACAGACAGACACACAAACACAGTTGCCAAGGCTGAGGTTAGAACTCCTACCTAAACATACTATCACACTACAGCAGTACACAGTTACGACATGCACTACGGAGATTACTGGGTTACAACTTTCCCAGGGATGTATTTCTAGGTGGATAACATCAGCAGCCTTACCAAAGTAGAGCATTTCAATTGTAGGGAGTGTCACCACCCTAAAAAGCATTATTCTCTACACAAACAGAGATGGACAGACACACACAAACACGCAGTTGCCAAGGGTGGGGTTAGAACTCGTACTTAACTAGTTTATTACACTACAGCAGTACACAGTTATGGGATGCACCACAGAGATTACTGGGATACAACTCTCCCAAAGGTGTATTTCACAGTGGATGACCTCAGCAGGCTTGTCATAGTGGGGCTATGGGAAGGGCAGTGTGCGTGCATGGGCCATAACCCATTCATCTAGGGGTTGACACACCACATGCGGGCATGACCTGGGTCATATTTCACAGGTGCGTGTTTACAGCTGCTAGATGACTACTTCCTTGAACAGTCATGTTGTACAGCTGGCACGTGCACCACATACTCTGTAATGCTGACAAATACTAGTGGCTAGTATCTGCAGTGAGTGACATCTGACCCTCATGTGGTTGTTGCTTTTTGCCTGTGTGCTGGGTGGGACAGGCCTGGATGGCTCCTTGTCACAGTCACCCTCTTCCACACATCTATGTATGTCTACCTTTGGTTTATTATAGTGTGTTGTCCTTACATATATGCCTGTATTCCTATTCACTTTGTGTGCAAAGCATGAGAGGTGCATACTGAGGAGTGTCTGCACTAACATCTGCAGCTGCTTGATATGTATGGTCCACTGGTGTTTGCAGACATGGCCTTCATGTGTTTAAGTGTGTGAGCATGCCCAGTATGGTCTTTCAGCATGTTGTAGACTGACATTACCTTCATTTCTCTAAGTGTGTGGGCATGCTGAGTATGGATATCTGTACTGAATGTGTGGATTGAGTCCAGGTAGTTTGTACTGCAGTGCTGACCTTTGTGTTGTACACCTACAGGTAGCATGCTGTCTTTGCAGGGTATCTGTTGATCATTTGGCATGGACTGTTACTACATTTCTGCATAGGATGGGGAGGCACAACTGACTATTTCTACATTTCTACACAGGATTGTGGAAGGAGGCACACCTGACTGTTACTATATTTCTACGTAGGATGGGGGGGCACACCTGACTATTTCTGCATTTCTACACAGGATGAGGGGGCACACCCGACTGTTACTACATTTCTATGTAAGATGGGGGGCACACCTGACTATTTCTACATTTCTACACAGGACTGTGGGGGGGGGGCACACCTAACACTTGTATACATTTGCTAGGACTGTACTGGTATGTCGGGTACTCCATTTCAGTCTGTTGTCTTACCTATCATGCTGACTAGAGGCATACCAGTGTACTACAGATCTTAGCTTTTAATTACTTGCATATTAGTTTTTGAATTCCTACCCTTCAGAACTGACATCCCACTGTCTGACCTGCTGTAGTCTGTCTATGTAGGCCTGGACAGGGGAGGTTACCCATAGGCCTCATTCAGAGGCCATAGCACAGCCTTTGTTTGTGTTTGTCTACACCTGTCCTTTTGGCTGTGACTGTTGTTGGGTATGTGACCCCCCCCCCCTGACTGGCATGTGTGAGTCACTTACCTTGTGGGTGTCCCAGTATTGAGGGTGGTGCTGCAGGGCTGCCTCTGTCGGATGCACATAGTACACTCCCTACACATGGTTAGGCACAGGTAGTGTGATGTTTGGCATCCCTTTTACTGTATGGGAGAGTCAGAGAGAGGTGTTATTCCCTGGGTCCCAACTGTGTCAGTGTATGTGCTACGCATTGCCTCTTTGCCAAGGCCAGGGCATACTGGGCATGCCTCCTTCTGCCTAATGGGGCAGGCTCAGGTCGTTCCTCCTCCAAGTCACTCTGTGCCTGTGCAGGTCTTGCCAATGGTTTGGGGGCTGTGTGGCCCTGCCCCATGCTGTTCCTGCTGCAGCTGTTTTCACAAGATCATATTGTGTAGCATGGCACATACAAGGACAGTTTGGCTACATTTAGCTGGTGAGTACTGCAAGGCTCCACCAGATGTGTCCAGGCACTGGAACCATGACTTGAGTATCCCAAACACATGCTCTACTATAATTCTGGTCTGTGACTGTGTCTCATTATGGAGTTCTTGTTCAGGTGTGTGTGCATTTCTGATGGGTGTCATCAGTCATGGCTCCAGTGCATATCCAGCACCCCCCACTAGATGACTATCAGGGATGTCCCCATTGACAAATCTCTGGTACAGATGCATCGGATGCCAGATGTGGGAATCATGATAGCTTCCAGGGCAGCCAGCACACACATTCGTTATTATACCCTGGGTATCACACATGACCTGGCAGTTGATGGAGGTGAAGCCCTTTCAGTTGATGTAGACCATACCCTGCTCACCGGGTGGTGCTTTGATGCATATATGCATGTAGTCTATAGCATCCACTACCTCAGGGTATTCTGCTATTTGATGGAGCAGTTGCATATTGCTGGCCAACGCTTCATGGGTGTTGGGGAAATATATGTGTTCACCGACATGTGCAGACATGGCATCCAGGAACTGGTGGAGCACTCTGGATGCTGATGCCTGTGAAATCCCCATCATATCCCCAGTTGGCCTTTGGAAGGTACCTGTAGCTAGTATTCTTAGGCATACACATACCTTGGTATCCACTGGGATGGGTTCCCCTCTGTTAGTTCTGTGTGTCAGGAGTGGCCAGCACAACTCAACAATTTGCTGCAGGAGGTCCCTGTCCACCCTATAGCACTCCACTATTTCCAGCTCATGTAGCCTCTGGTAGGTTACCCTGGGTCTGTACACTCTTCTCCGTCTCCTCACTGTGGGTTGGTGGACAGCATTCACATCCTCACCACCCTCAGCCTCTTCCACAAGTTGTTGTATGATAGCTATTGTAGCCCCTATCATTTTGCTGTTGTGAGTGTTAAAAGTTCCCCGCTTGTTTACACCAGTGGTGTAGAGTGTGGGAAAACACCAGAGGGGAAGGTGTTTGCTTAGTTTATAGTAGTGTTCTGGGCTAGGCTGGTCTGCTGCCTGTGTAATTGGCTGATTCCGATACATTTCACCTGCCAGCTAAGCTAGTTCTCTTTGATTACCTTCCTACTGCTGTTTTCCCTTCCCATTGCCTTCCTGTTTAAGCCCGGGGGCGAGCCGTACAAACAGAGTGCTCAAATGTGCACACTGCTGCTATTTCCTGGTTTAACTTCTTTTTTCTTTCTGTAAAACCTGGTGTGCGGTGTGCACACCTGCTTAGACTTTGTAAAGCGTGCTAAGCAGGAAATGAGCAGGAGAAAATATGTAGTAAAGGAGGTTTTCTTTAGAACAATTCCGGTTTGCTGGGTGGGCATTCAGTATCATGGGTCTGTGGCACAGCTTATAAGTAAAGACATGACATCCAGAGCCAAGAAAGTTATAGACCCACTCTACTTGGCCTTCATCGGACCAATAATCAAGTACAATAAACCTTTTGGCATGTACTTGACAAGGCACTTACAACAGCTGGAGTGGCTTCAGAGGTTCCTAAGACAAAAAAGATACGGGGTTTAAACAACATATCCAATGAGGATAGACTAAAAGCCCTGTCCCTTTACTCTGGCTCCTACTGACTGTTAAGGGTTGATCTATGGCTAACCTACAAGGCACTCACAAATTCAGCCCTGATGGAACTGTTGCACATTCACAAGACATAATGCATGAGGTTCACCCGATCTAGTGATCTAAATGTGGTTTGTGACATGAACAAAATATGCTAGACATATATTAATGATTACCCCTTCTCTGGAACAGGCTTCTTATTTATGTAAACAGAGCCTTTCCTTGACACTCTTCAAATGCAGTTTGAATCAATGGATGGGGAAATATAAATTCAGTCCTGGGGTGGTGCCCATGTCCCTTACTGACAATGTGAGTCTGTAAATCACTCAAAAACATAGACACAAACCTAAGCCATCCTCTATCTCTGACAGACCGAAAACTGGGTAAACTTCAGGTAATAATGGCTAGGCTTGTAATGGCTCAAGCCATTAGCCTAGTAATCTCCTATGAATCTGTAAAAGAGGGGAGGGATGGACTTTGGAAGTCAGATAATCATAAGGGGTGGAGGGGAGACACATCCTTATAAAGCTACAGCAGAGGGTTGGGAAATTTTCAAGGAACAAGCAATCTAATTACAGATGTTAGCAATCAAATAAAGACACTATTGGAACCCTCTCAGAATCTTTAGCTTAATGTGTTAGTAGGGGATGGGGCAGGCACGGAATGCCATTTTAAGGAGGTAAATGATAAGTGGGATATAAAAGCACTGAAACACAAACTGGAGCAGAGACAATTCTCTCACTATTCAACTTCTACTACAGTTTAAAGCACCAGACAATGCAGACATTTACCAGTAGCACTGTTTATGGAAAAAATAATCTGTAATAAATGATTAGGGTACAAATCTTGTAGTAGTATGCAGTTCTGCCACAGCTGTGAATCAAACTATGAGACTTTGGCTCAGCAGTGCTTAAAAGGCAAATAGATTGCCTTTACAAGTAATTCTGCTCATAGAATATAAATACATAGTAATGCAGAAACACAGTTTTCCCACAACTGCTAGTTAAAATACAAGACTAAGGTCCCAGAACAAATTGAAAAATGCAGCTAGATAGAACAGAGCAGAAACATACATAGTAGTTTTACCACACAGGTTACAAGTGCATTTAAATATTTAAACAGAATTGAAATAATTAAAAAAATATAATTATCTTTTTTTTGAAAAGCTAATTACTTACAGTTCCACACCTCTCCAAGTCACAGATAAAAGACTAATGCTCTTTTTGGCTTGCGTTAAGGGTTTCATGGTGTTTTCAGCCCTGCTTTGCATCATGTATCAGGAACATTGATATTTGGCTGTTTCAGGCATTCAGTATTGCTATGATATCACCAAATAACATTTATAACAAGCCAGTTGCCTGAATCCCTATTACTCTACCTACTCGTGTTGTAATGAAAACCACCTTCCCCTTCTGCTGTTACAGAGCTGATTGAGTATAGTGTTTTCCTTCCTGAGTGTATCTGTCTGATCTTGCTGGTGGGGCTTGTGAAGAGCAGGAGCCTCCAAAATTAGAGCTGCTTTCCCTTGCATTGCAGTTATTCTGCCACTAGTACCTTTGTTTTGTGTTACAATGCTGGGCAAATAACCTGTTTTATATTGCTTGCTATTTGTTACTCCCATCTGTCAGGACTGTTAACTACACTGCAGCGCATGAGTATAACAACTAAGCTTCTTGCATGTAATACATTTTTTAATTGAGTTCCTGCATTCCGGCATGTATCTCTGGTACCTACTGTTTTTTTGCTTATGCTGTGCATGTAGTTGTACTCTTACAGGTCTGCCATTTTACTTCCGCAGTTGTTGTTTATGAACTAAAGTGAGTTGAAGGTCACTTGGAAGTGGTGTTTTTAAGCACCACTGCCTTACACCATGAATGCTGAAATTAGCAGTCTTGTCTGATATGCTAAATGAATGGGAAACAGCAATTATTCATTTGATTTGACTCCTATATTAAGCAAATATGTCACTGAAATGAGTGTACTTGGTTAAACAGATTGGGCAGATTTGATACGACAACTCAATGTGTGCATTATCTGTCTAGTCAGTTACTTATTTTTTTCCTTAAAAATATTCATTGTTTTGCTTGATTCTGAATGTATGCAGCTCAGGAAGTCATCTTTCATTCTTATCTTCCTGTGGAGTATGCTACTTTTAAGAATAAAGACAGAATCTTTCATTTTAGATCACTTTATTTTTTTACATAAAACTTTCTTTAAAGTATTGTACTGCTAAACAATTATGTGGTACAATGAATAAAACGTGGAACTGGATTTAAACCAACTATTGCTTGAATTGTGTGGTGTATAAATAGAGTGTTAGATGAATTTAATGTCAAGAAAACAGTTTTAAAGGTTTCAGGCATATAGGCAGATAATTTTATTCACAGGATGATAACTTTTTTCATAATTACATTTATTAAGCAAAACGTTAAGGGGCAGATAAATTTAAATACAGATAACTTGAACAGAGAGATGGTTTGCTGAATTTTGTAGTTTTATACCTTTGTTTGCGGGGAACATTTTTCTGATTTCATACAGGATATGCCTGTTATAGGAACATTAATCAACAGTCAGCTTGGTAGAGTCGTGTCAGAATGAGAATTTATGATTCAGGAAATTATTCTTAATGGAAATATGGATCACGTATTTCTAATCCCTTTCACATCCTGTATTTTGGGATTACAAGACTTGCATAGAATACTTTGTCACCTTTTATTACACACCTGTATAATTAGCATGATTTGCCACACCAAAAGCAGTTATGTTAGGTACCTTTGGATGCATACATAAGGTCTTTATATCTTTTGAGCCCACCCTCATTTTGTCTCTGTTTTATTTGCATTCAAAATTCAGTTAAAAAAGTTACTTAAATAAGACATGTAAATGATGGGTATTAATGACTAATACCACAGACAAATATGCAAGTAAACTTATTCTGACTTTGGGAACCAGTATAATTAATCATGTGTAATATAATTGATGTGATTAATCACAATTAATCAAAGGTTTTTGAAAAGTACATTCCAAAATAAATGACACTACTGTAGTCACAATGCACACAAACAGTTCTTACTACAAGGGTAACCCCCCTCCCCCCAAAAAATCCTGATATGGAGATAAGCCTCTGCACACCTGATGTCTCTGTATATCATTTCTGAGCTTGTGCAGATTTGAAGAAAAAGGAATAGATAAAAAACAAACATAAACCTCATTCCTCTTCTTAGTTTTGCACAGAAAATATCTGCAATTCAGCATTTCTAACACTGAAACACTGACAACAGAAATCTGTCGTTCTTCCAGTAGTGACATTAAAAGACGCTACAGGGAGTGAATGACAGTAGGTTTCCCTTTCTTTATTATTTACAAATGGAAAACGTATAATTATCATGTGGAATAAATCCATTGTTTAAGCTATTGGGCATAAGGAGCTAGCAATAAATTCCATTATTAGATTAGAAGTTGTTAAAGCCAAAACTGAATGCAGGTTACTGAGGTATACTAGGTGATCAAGATAATTGTTATTTCATGACACTTAGGTAACTGATATGTAATAACATTAAATATCTGGGCACTGCTTTAAAACAGTAGAATCAGAATCTCTTTGGAAACATACTTCAATGTAATTTTCCATGTCAGTGCAAGTACATGCACACTATGTGCCCTATGGATAGCCAATGAATTTGAAACATAGTATGAATATTTTCTTTGCTTCATAGGAAGAGATGTTTATATTTACAGAACAGCATGAATGTCCTTCTAAAGTATTTAGTTTAAGTATATATAATCAATAATAAAGTAGAGTATAACATGCATGAAACAAAACTTTCATTGCTATAATTTTAGAAAGATAATAGCATTGACTGATTCTGACAAATTAAAACTGGAAAATGTGCTTTGAAACATGCACTCCATATTTATTTTTGTTGTATAATATGTCATTTTGTTTTTAGTACAATAAAATGTTTTTGAAAGTACATTGAGAAGCAGAGAGTGAGGACAAAGTAGGTCAAATATGTATTACTCTCTGATGCTAGTATTGCTGTTATGAGATATTGCTAACCTGCTTATAGGGTCAGCAAGAAGAATACATTTTAAGCCAGTGTCGCACACTGTACACAGTTTCCTGCCAGGCCTGTTGTAAACACTCCAGCTGGCAACCATTATCTACATATACACTTGCTTTTGTTTCTGGCATAATCCCTTAGTTCAACTTTCACTTTTGGAGCAGGACTTTACCTTACAAAATGATCTTATTTTAGCTTCGTTGTACAAAACATGTTCCCTTTTGTGTTTTGTCAGAGACTGGCAGACGTGAATGTCCTGATGGTCACTGTTTTTCTTTTACTTAGTTAGGTTTGGTCGAGCTTCAGTAGAACTAAGATTTACCAAGATTTACTGAATTTCATCAAGACTTGCTTAATGACAATACCATTTTTGCTGCCAATGAAGTTCCTACCCCCACAAAGGTTAATTTTGTGATGTCTTTCCTTAATCAGTGTTGCAATATTCCTTACAATGGGGATATCCTGATGGGTGTAGCCTTACTTCCAGCCAGCATACCAAAGCCTTGGGCCCTTCCAAGCTCCGCATGTCAGATGTATGTCCTACATCCAAGATGTAAGGTATGTGACTGATGTGCGAACACCAGATCCTCAGAACTTCTCTTCCACTAGTCTGAGCACTGTGTTTTGAATTCTATCTGAAAGTGTTCTTCTTGTATCAGCTCCAAGCCATGGGCAGATAAGTACCCCATTGAGGACTCTTGCATTTGTTTTTCATTGTGGCAGATTCCTCATAAGGATAGACAGGAGCTGTGTCTTTTTTTGTTTGGGTGCAGACCATGACGAGAAACAGTGTGATACTTTCCAAGTGTTTGTTCTAAGACTCTGAGCATCTGTGTGTCTTTCCTTTCTGTACACTTAGAGAATCAGTTGAAGCTACTTGCTCAAGGGACTATGGCATCTGAATCTGCCTGCTTGACATCCAGATGCTTTCAAAGGAAGTAAAAAAAGTTGTGATTGGAGACTTCTGCTGTCCAACCACTGCCAACTGTCTCTATAGTGTCAGATAAAGATACAGAGGACCATGCAATTCTTAATCCTGCTCCGTGTTACAACCTCATTGGAGGCTAGCATGGAACATGCCATTCACACATCTTCTGAGGCTGAGCTGACATCTGCTAAGGACGAGATGGGCGAACCAAGGTTGGTAATTTCTAAGTGTTCAAGTGGGATTCCACAGATAATTGTCATGGGGGGAGGGGGGTACCTGGTTCCCCTATAGAGGTAAGGCAGGGTTCAGAACCTTCTACATTTGTTAGGGCTGAGGTTCCTGTAAAAAAGAAACAGAAGACTAGGCACATAACTCCTGTTGCTAAAGACTCTAATAAGGAGTGGCAAGACTTCATTCATTGTCTTTTCAAAGCACTTATGGATTTAAAACCTCCACGGGGTTTGTCACTGCCTTCCTCTGTTCCTTCTTCTTCAACTCCTTCTAAAAGACCTAGGCAGTAGGACTCATCTTCTGAGGATAAGGATTTAGATTCTGGGAAGGAATCTTTGTCATTTTCCTCCCAGGTTCACTCTCTTCTGACTTTGAGGTCTGCTGAAGATCCTCCCTCCCTTACTCCTTGGCAGGAATGCTTTTTTTTTTTTGGGGGGGGGTGCATCATTTTTAAAATGATGGAACATTTTTACTAGAAAAGTACCTAGATGTCTGATATCCAGAATAGGTATTATGATCTCTTATAGATGGAGTGTGCCAGACCCTATGTAGTTCCTTCTGTTTTGGAAGATCATTTAGACACATTTACATATGCTTCCTAATCCAGTGAGTCTCAGCTCCCTGCTCCTAAGAAAAAAAAAAAAAAAAACTAAGGTTCCACAGGCTCAGAATTTTTTTATAAGAATCCCTCACCAATCCCTTCTGTGATTTCCCTCTCAACTGACAAACCTACTAAATTGGTTGTTTCTTCCAACTTCTTGCATTCAGACAAGGATAGTAGAGCTATGGGCAGGTACAGGTACAGTAAAAAAGTGTATACCTCTGCTACCTTAGCTTTCAGGGTCATCAGTTACCAGACATATATGACTAGCCATGTGCTTGTTGTTCTTGCTAAACAGGGATGTGTGTTGTCTGACATGCCTGACTCTGATTCTAAGACTTCAGCTCCTTCTTTGACGGGTGTTGCTTCACAAATGACCCACCTATCCATCAAATGCAGTTACAATGCTGCTGATGCTTCCTCTAAGGCAGCTGCATCAGGGCTGGTCATTAGGAGGCCTTTCTGTCTTAGGCTACAATTTCTCCTGGGGATGTGAGGGCAATGTTATTGGAATCTTCTTTAGATACCCAAAATCTGTTTGGTTCTGCTGCTACTGACTTTTTAAAGCTTTGCAAGATGAAATGAAGGTCATGCTTAAAGAAGTTTCCCTCTCAACTATTCTTAAATATCAGTGTAATTACCCATCTAAGGCTCCGTTTTTGCCTAAGCATAATCAACAGCCTTTAAACTGAAACAACTTTCTAAGAGACCATTTTCTGAGAATCCTGTTCAAGATTTCAGAGGACCATTTTTTAAAGTATGGGCAACGAGGAAGGGATAGGTGAATCTTAAGTGAAAGACCTGCTTTGGTAGGTTTTTCAGTTGAATCTAGAACAGATGCTGCTGTTACAAAATGATAATTATTAGAACATATAAAATATGACATGATAATTGTGAGAGTCAATCAAATGAGGTGAGGAGAGACAGGAAAAGCAATTTCCTAAAGAACAATGGGAAAACTTAAGCAGGGCTCCCAATTATTCAACAAAGTCCCGAAAATTTAAAATCTTTTCTTGTAAGTGTTTGCAGATGTATTTTTATACCTCAAGCAGACTTCAAAGATTTTTTCCTTATGTAGGTAGCAGATGTTAGAGGTGTGAGGAGGAAGGAAGAAGTAACTGGGAACATGTGTTTTGGGAGAGTAACAATCTGAGCAAATCCAGGGCAGATACTCATGAGTAGATGCTTCAGAGAGATTTCCCTGGATATTGTCCATCAGTGGGGTGCTCTTCAGTAGGATCTTTTTGCCTCCCCTCAGAAAAGATGACTTCCTAAGCTCTGTTACAGACAACTAATGCCATGTGTTTTTCTTGAAGATGAATATTCCTGTGTGTCTTCCCCATCTTCCTCTCTGTAGTCTGTGAGCTATCTTTGAACCAGACCATTCATTTTCTTTCCTTCTCCTGAAAAGCTTAATGATAGTTCTCTCCATTCCTTGGATTTGCATATACACCTCAGATATTGTTTATACAAGACTAAAAATATTAGAAAAATGAGCAGTTTTTTGTTGCTTTTCAGAACAAGAAATTGGGTTTAGCTGTTTCTAGGCAAACCATCTCTTCTTGGATTTCTAAAGCCATTGCTTGTTGACATTCTTTTCATTCATGCTCATTCTACTAGGGCAGTTGCTTCTTCTGGTGATTTTTTCCAAGATTCTCAGTGCTTGATTTATTTATTTATTTACATTTGTTGACCGGGAGTGTCCGACTGGGCGTAGCTCTATTTTCAGCAGAGGCCCGGGGAGAAAAGCTCCACAGTTAAACTAAAGACAGTAGTTACATTGATTACATAGCGATTAACAATTTAACATAGCAATTAATTGCAAACATATTTACAGATGAAGAACATAGTACATCAGTAGACAACTAGAATCTTTATCTGCGAAGTACATAACAGACATTAACAAATGTTACAATAAGAAGTTCCTGCTGTATAATACGTACTAGGCTTATGAGCATCTGAGCATGCTATAATCAAGGTAGTTAGTGGGGTGGAAAGAAAGGTAGTCGTTGGATGGGGTGGGTGATATTAGAGTGGGAGTTGCAAGGGCATAGCCAGCAGATCCATTTTGGTAGCTGCTACTTGGTCTTCAAAGCACACTTTTACTAACCACAATAAACTGGATGTGATTTTTTAGGGCTAGGGTAGGTTTTGCCAGGTCCATTCTTCACGAGTGTTTGTTTATTTATTTTATTTATTTTACGTTTGTTAACTGGGTAATGTCTGGTTATCAAATGTAATATAAATAAAATACATTTTATTTTGTTTGACTTGCTTTTCTTTGCCTATTACTGATCTCTGTCTGCATTTATTTTGGGATTGAAGCTATTCATTTAAGGTTTGGTTACTTCTGTTTTTTTTTTTTTTTTTTTTTTTTTTTCTTATATTGCATTTTGTTTTGTTTTAAGTTTTTTGTTGGCTATGGTCAGTTAGAAAAGAATTATTTTGCAGGCCATGAATAACATCCAGCTAATTAGTCAGAGGTGCTGAAAAATAGCATTCCTCATTTAACTGCAAATATTTAGTGACATCTTTATTTAGCTGTAGAGTGTGCTTGACTTGTGTTTCTGTGCCTGACTATTGCTAATCTCTGTCTGCATTTGATTTTCATTTTTCTTATCCATTCTGCTGCTGTTGTACTTTTAAACTTGATGGCTTTTGAGTTGCCCACTTCTGCTATAAATCTGATGCTGGACACTCCTCACAGCCACATCTCATTAGCTTATTTTATTGAGCACTGAGAGATCAGCTGGAAAGGCCCTTCCCTTAGACTCTTAAGCTTAAATTATCTTTTATTTCCTCTTTCCCCACTAAAAATGCACTTAACTCAGCTGATTTTACTGTATTTCTGCAGCTTCCTACTTTATTTAGATTTTTGCTGCATGTTCTTAAAGGTTTCAGTTGCATTTAATCTGTGGCATTTATTACTGCTTGTTAGTAGCATGAATGCATTGTAACTGTTATTCTAAGCCTTTTAGTTTTGATTTAAGCACCTAGGCTTTAAACTAGTTATCTTACACAAGGAAGGTTTGTGGCCTCTGCTCTTGTGGCAAGAGAGGTAGCATACACCCTTCTAAATTGGTGAAGGCTTATTGTGTCTGTTATTCTAAAGGTGTCTTAGTTGTGGTTTTAGCACTTGTGTTCCAGATCAGTTATTTTATATTAACAAGGTTTGTGGACTACACTGTTGTGGGATGAGAGGGTAGTCTCCACCCTTCTGAGCTAGGAATCACTGGTGAAGACTTACTGTATCGGTTATTCTAAATGTCTTTGCTCTGGTTTAAGCACTTGGGTTCCAAACCAGTTATTTTACACTAGGAAGGTTTGTGGTCTACACTGTTGTGACATTACAATCTAGACAGATTTTTTAACTACTAGAACATCTAGTTTGCAAATAACTGGCTATTGCTCATCAAGTTCCTTGCGTCATTGACCTATTCAATATTTAAATTTTCCTCACTCCTCCTTAGTAGATCAGTAATTGTCAATATGTACTTCCTGACTAGATAGTCAGAGAACTGTGACCAGTCTTGTTGAGATGGGTATTCTGAGACACTGTAGCAATTGCCTCATGTACATAGAAAACCCATTTATTTTTAATAAAACAGATAAAGTATGAGAGAATTGTAAATACACTTTAAAGATAGAGGCAAAACTCTCTCATACAACCAAAACTAATCCTATAAAGGTTGTCAGTAACACTTGCACCACATAAAGGTAAAGAAGGTACACTTAAAACTACTTATGCTGAGGCACTTATACGTACCTTCCTAAAACACTAAGATCTGCTGCACAGTACAATGAAAGAAAGGGTCCTCAACCATTAAGTAAACATTCTGTTAAAACACCTCCCACAGCTGCACATAGCCACACTGTATCCAGTGCCTCTACTGCTAAGCCCTTAAGGCCAACCAGAGCACAGTCAAATTTCCGGGTCATTGATGATTCTGTAGTGAAGCACACTGATGTCTCCCTCACCAGACTGAGTAAGGAAAGAGTCATAGTCAGCTACCTTTCCAGGGCAAGGATCTGTCAAGTCACACAAGCACGCAGGTCATTGAACCACAGATCAGTATGGCTCTGTCATAGTCCATGTGGGTGTTAATGACCTGAGATGTGCCTCCCTTAACTATATGAAATGAGCTATGCTTGAGCTCACTAATTTTGTGTCTCAAGCAGGTATGAGTGTAGCACTGTGCAACATATTACCTTCTTCAAGGATGATGCCACATTATCCACAGAAAATGATTTATTCTAACAATTGGCTTAACTTCTGGTGTCAGTCAAATGGGGGGTACAATATTTTACAGCCTGGGAGGACATAGTTGAAAGACCACGCTGCTTTGCCAGGGATGGTCTGCACTTTTCCCCTCTAGGCTTTCAGATATTGGCAAAGGCCTTTTCCGCCCCCATACTGCCTTTTCTAGGCAATGCTAAACTGATAAACCTACTGACTTAACTGAACCTATGAAGGAATATCTGAAGGTGGCACTGCTCAATGCTAGAAGTCTTAACAAGAAACTCTACACCATGTAAGCCTTCCTCTTCCTGGGGAATGTAGACATCTGTGTAATAATGGAGACATGGTTGACAGTCACGGAGATTACCCCAACAATGCAAGGTTATAATGCCTTTCACACCTTTAGACCAGCTACTGCACAGAAGGGAACTAAACGTGGAGGAGTCTCAGTCTGTATTAAAACCAACCTCACATCCAAACTAAAGTGTATGACTCCCTGTGACTCATACATGTGTAACTCACCATAAACAGGGTCTCATACCATATCCTTACAATCTGTAGGTCCCAGGAAACCCATACTACCTATCTCAATGAACCAGAGTCTCTTACCATTCAACCCAATATGATATTCATGTGGGATCTCAAATACCCCTCTGTACATTGTGAATCCTACACCACTTCTAATGCACAATCCTAGTGATTCCTAAACTTTGTTAATACCAACACCCTGGAAAAGTTGGTCCATTCTCCTACCAGGGGTATAAGCATCCTTTACTTTGTACTCACAATCATGGGGGCCAATGTTCCTCACCCAGTGTAATGTCTTTGTTTGTCAGATCTGACAGTAAGGCAGTATTACTTGAAATAAAAATTAAATCAGGGGGTCCAGAGAACCAAAAACTGTTAGGAATTATTCCATGGCTAACCTCTCTCTACTAAGCAACACCTTGGCAAATTACAAGCACCCCCAAACCCAGTAAACACCATAGCATATGCTAAGCTATTTACAAAATCTCTGTACTGCCATAATGATAGCTCTGCCCACTTGCATTAAAAATAAGACAGACTTAAAAGACAAGCCATGCTGTCAGAATCACAATATCAATGGGTTATTCAACAAAAGAAAAAACAAATCTTTGCCAAGTGTAGGAGGAACAAAGCCATACATACCAAAAGTCCCTAACCAATCTAAACAGGGCTAAGAGGGTTAATTAATACTTCAAAGGCTAAATTTGAATTAAAAATAGCTTCTCAGGCATGGGACAACTACAAAGCTTTCTACAGCTATGTCCATAACCTCAGGGGAAATGCATAACAATGCACAGAACATATTGCAAATGGCATCACCCACAGTGAACTGGAAGCCATTGTCAATCTTTCTGCTGACAGGTTCAGCTCATATTTCTACCCCCCCCCCCATATTCCAAAAGAAATACTTTGTACCACAATGCCCCAACCATTACTAGGGAACAGGTTATCAATGCACTTTCCAAGGCCAAAAACATTGCAAAGATGGGCCCCTATAATATATATCCTGGGGTGTTTAATAAATAGCATGAAACATGACCTCCCTGATCCACTTGAATCCCTTTTCAACTGGAGCCCTCATCCAGGTTGTGTGCCCAAGGAGTGGAAGATGGCTGCAGTCATTCCCCTGCATAAAAGAGGTCCAATTAATGATGCAGTTAACTGCCGGCCCATAAGTCTTTCCAGCCTCATACATAAGGCCTTGGAAAGAATCATCATGTACATGATAAATGAGGACGTAGGTATCCTGCGAATACTGGACCCATCACAGTCGGGTTTGTTAAAGGAAGGCCATGCCTATTAAATGTGATGAACTCTTTTGAGAGTCACCAAAGCATTGAATGAAGGTAGACTGTGCACACAGTTTACCTCGACCTGACCAAGGTGTTTGATACAATACCCCACTCAGGCATTATAGACAAACTTACTAATTTAGGTATAAACCCTTTTATCACCCACTGGGTAGCCAACTGGCTCAATGATAGGACTCGTCATTCAGGAGGTAAAAATAGGTGAGGCGACCTACACCAAGAGGCCAGTAACTAGATGAGTCCCCCAGGTCTCGGTACTGGGCCCGATCCTTTTGGCATATATTTATCTGAAATGGAAACAAATGCTGAAGGTTTATGCCTGGTTAAGTCTGCAGATGATTGCAGGCTGGAGGTTATCATCGACTTCCCTACAGATACTAGCATTTTTCAAGAAGGCCTATTTCTGACTAACAAATAGTGCCAAAGCCAAGGTCCTAAACTTAATTGTAAGAAATGCATAATTGTACCCTTTGGGAACCAACTATCCTGACTAATTAACAGATTGATAATATTCCACTAAGAGTCAATCCAGTGGTCAGGGATCTGTGTACTCACACAGACAGTAGCCTTTCTTTTGACCACCATGTGGCCACAGTGATGAGGAAGTCCTTTTAGGTTGCATAACTTATAAGTAAAAGCATGGCATCTAGGTCGCAAGAGGTCATTATCCCACTGTGCTCCTCCCTTATCAGACCAATCACAGCATACAGTAATCCCTTTGGTATGTACCTGAAGAGGCATATGCAACAGTTAAAGTGGCCTCAGAGGTTCCTTACAAAAGTATAAAAGGAGTAACAAACCTGCCTTATTCACAGCACCTTAAAGCTTTTTTTCCTAAACTCAGTCTCCTTCTGGGCAGGGGGTTATATATTTTCCTTCTTTCTGGATGTACATGTACCATCTTTCTTTTCTTCCTCCTTTGCTGCTCCTGTTTTCCTGGGGCAATTCAGATCTGAGGATAGTGCTCAAATATTACTTTACATTACATCTCAGATGTTGAATACATGTCTGATGATTGCATTTGGAAAGGCCAAGGCTTTGGTGTGCTGGCCAGATTTGAGGCTATCAGTAGAATATCACTATTGTAAGGAATACTGCAACACTGATATGCAGGACATTTACTGTTATGATAATTTCTTACAGAATTGTATTTTCTGAACTATCAAAGTACAGCAGAAATAAAAATGTACTCAAAACTCCACATTTGACACAGCACCATCCGTTTAATTACTGAACTGTACTTAACATTTGGGATACATTGTATATGTCCAGTAACATTATGCTGATCTGGTTTGGCTAATAACACATGGTGTAGCCAAACTGCATCCACAAACACACAGAATCAGAATTAAACTCTGTGCTTCCTCACGTCTATTCCATTATATGTAAGCAAAGTGTAACACTGACCACCAACAATAAATAATAAAGCTCCCCATATCGTAATAATCACAGCTGTGCACAGTGTTTCTACCATCTGATGTTGCTGATTGAGTGGTTAAGCACTTGATGAAACTAACTCTAATAAGATGACATATTGCTGTCATCTTAGTCTTAAATTTATACACTGGTACCACTGCTAGCAAGAGAAAAATAATCTCCAGAAGAACTGATGTATTATAGGTGACTGATGAAGGCTCAGTATAGGATGACCTGTGTCATCAAGATTTTACATTTATTCTGTAAAAATCAATAAGGTACTTCTTAAAGACCCTTTGCCGCAACTCTGATTTAATTAATTGTAAGAATTTGATGAGCTCAGTACTTCCACTAGAGGAACATGTTTCCACTTCACATGGTGATTTAAGAAGTCCTGAGGAGGTGGCATGCCATGACCCTGTTTTTATTTTATTGTCAGGATTTTACAAATAACAAATGTTACTGCATTTCAAATTTTTGTTCAGCACACATCTATGATTGTTATCCTATTAATATTGTTAGCAATTCGTATTAACAATTTCAAAATGTCTGTGAGACTGACAAAAGTAGTTGGCCAAGGCTTTTTTTTTTTCATACTACAACTCACTGATATGAACGAATGGAGTGACTTACAGTAATAATAGTGTGATGAATCAGAACTAGTCTGTACTTTATGTCTCTTATATAAGTAGAAATATACCGTTCTATGATGCCCTTTTTACAGGTTATGCTTTAATAGATGTAGATTGACCGTGACCACACATCCAGGTACCACTTTGAAATGTCTCTGAGTAACAGATAACTGACTTGCAGACATTTCAGAAGAAAGGTCCCACTTCACATTACCACTCTAAACAGTTTACAGCTGATGCAGCCTTGAAGCATTTTGGACCCAAGGCAGGAGACTCCTTCCATTGTGAAGGCAGTGCCTGACTTTGATTTCACAGCAACAAAATATCTCATTTGTCTCTTTAGGCATTGTTAAAATCTTGACAATATATGATAAACCATTACTACTACAGAAAGTACAACTGCTTTGTTTTCTTTTTTTATGAAGAATGAGGCACCTCCTCAAGGGATAAAAGAGGATGTAAACATCAACATGGTCTGTCAACTTAGTGACACAGGACTGTAGCAACTGATAACATGCCCATCACTGCTTTTGGTGTAGGACAGAGTGGAAATGGTCACATTATGACAACAGACAAGTGCATTTGCACCAGTTGGGGTGGGGCACTGCACATACATGTAGGTTAGCCGGGGTAGTCACGCGCATGCTCGCACATACACATGCACACACACACACATTGACCATCATGAGTAATCTGGAGGTGCACATGTCTTGTCAAGAGCCAGGTAGGAGGCAGTGACTGGAAAAATTCACCAGCAGGGAGATTGAGGTGGTACTGCAGACCCACTGCAGACATGGCATGTGCATTTTGAACAGAGGTAAAACAGACAAGACATTCTGGAACAAGGCTCTGTAGGAAGTATTATATATCCAAACATGTTTGACAATACTCCTTGTTTGTTGAGAGTGCAGTGTTGCAAATCACCTCTGCGGTGGTCTAGGTGGGTTCAGATCAGAACCATCATCCATAGTTTAAGAGAATATCCAACATAATCTGCAACACATCAATGGACAATATTATATGTGGCCTACTACCAGTTTGAATGGGAACCATATGTTCCATTCTATATACCGACCAACAAGAGTATTTACCAACTAGCTGACTTAGTGCAAAGTCACTCTCCAAAAATGTTGGTAGAGATCACAGGTATGCCAAGATGTAGTAATTGTGTTAACTGTCTGAGTGGTGCATAAACACAAAGTATGTGATACCTGTGGACTGCACAGAACCAGTTGATGGAGTGAAATCTTTCCAGTTGACTTACTGGACATCATGTGAATCAAATGAGACTTTGATGTTGGTTTTTGTTTGAAACTGATGGCTCCTAAGACTTTAGAGAAATTGGCTCTATTGTACAATCTCTACATAATGTTGGTTCTCTACTCTAGTATCTGAAAACTGCATATCCTCCAAATGCTTTCAGCATCACGTCATTGTATCGTTGTACTCTTCCCTTATCATACTCTTCACTTAGTACAGTGCCCCCTATGTATATATATAAGTACAAGAATGCCATTCATCTGGAAAGGCCCCAAACACTTCTAAGCAAACTTAAAAGCCTTGCTTCATACATTAAAACTGCACAACTTTACTTGTTCTAAGTAGTACACTGGCTGCCCCAGGGTTATGCATGTCTGACTTTTTGAGCCATGAAAGAACCAATCCTATTTGACCTCTTATTTCTTCACAAAATCAGTCGCTCTACAAAAATCTGCATTATGGACCCAGAACAAGAAAATAAGCAA
The DNA here is from genome assembly GCF_019279795.1 of Protopterus annectens. NCBI lineage: Eukaryota > Metazoa > Chordata > Ceratodontiformes > Protopteridae > Protopterus > Protopterus annectens. Next base: position 556,709,482 of record NC_056738.1, on the reverse strand, counting down.
TACTTATTAGAGTGATAGGTTTATAGCTCATATTTCCAGGCTGTGGAATACATTTTGACTGCTGGTTTTAAATAAAACTGCCTTGGCTACTGTTAAGTCTAATCTTGGTGATTTGATAGGAAGACACACTTTTAGCTTAAGGTTAGTGTATATGGGACTGCCCAGTTTGGAGGATGAGTAGTATTAAATAATCAAAATGGACGGCAAATAGATTTTAACTGTGTCTACTTGGAAGCAGGACACTTTGACCCCAGTGCAATCGGATACACTTTCATATTAAAATTCACATTTATTGTCTATGAGAATATTTGCTGGACAGTACAACTCCAGATATTTTGACCCCAGACTATTTGACCCCAATTAAATTTAATAAAAACAGTTTAATGGTTAATATTTTAATTAGGAATTTTGGATGGGGATTTAATATATTATTTAACATTTTAATATGTAAATGTTAATTTATTTAACATATTATTTAATATCTAAATATAATTAATTTAATTAACAATAGTTTTTAACATTTTAACAATGAAATCAATCATGAATTTTACATAGGATGTTAACATATTTAACTAGCGTATTTGAAGATTTTCTGAGCGTATCTGAAGTTTTATTCAATTTTTTGCATTTAATTGTTATTAAAGCTGGCCTTATTCTCCAGAATGTGTTCCATTTTTTTTACTTTGATAACGTGAGTTCTGTATGATTATACAAGGTTACAGACCAATAATGCGAATAATATTTTGTTCTGTTTAATAATGGATTATTTTCTGCACAATTGTGTATGATTGTCATATGTTTTCAAATTCTTGCTAAGTATTATAAACAATTATAAAGCCTTGTTAACTAGGGCATAACAGTAGTATCAAACTGTATTCAAAGCGTTACAGATCTAGATATGCAATATGTTAATGCAGGGATCAAAATGTTCCATACCCATCTAATTAAAGGTGCAAATGTGTAGGCATGTTGTTTTCCCCATAATTCTTTGCACATTATTGTTCCGGTGTCACAGAATTGATGTAAAATCTGTGAGGATGATACCTGTGGAATTTTTAGCATGCACTCCGTCGGATGCTGAAAAGTCTCAGTAGCAGTGATGGCTACTACCATACAACTTCATGTCCACAGTGATCAACAGGTCACATGCTCCTCTTGATTCCATGTGTGGGTGACATGCCTACTTACATATAGGATTTCTGAATCCATGCAGTACAGATTAACAATGTCCAGGTTCAGGAACTGATAGCATGCTAGGAGCTGGCAGACCAATATTAGTCACAGAAACAGACAAGCAACCACTAACACCTGCTGTTCAGCCATGTCCGTTCTTACTGTTATCATCATATCACAAATCTGGCTTCGGTACACCACAGATTCCCAGTGTTCAGAATGGATGAATGTCACGGTACATACTGTTGGATTCATATGTCTCTGAATCTCTCTGCTGTGTTTCACATTATGATTTGCATACTCAGTAAGACTCATTTGCATGGAGGCAGTCAATAGCCTGACATTGTGCAGTCATTTATCATACCATGCTATTTCTGTCTTAGCACGACCACACTGCTTGGATCTATAAATCTCATCCTCCCTGTCCATCTCTGCTGTTCATGCTACTTTGCTTAACACTATGTACTAAATATTTCTGAATACTTGACAAATGATCGCCTTGCTTATTCATTCTGCAATGCATTTGGCTTTCACCTTTCAGCATACTTATGTTCCTGTTATAGCAACAATTTTGGCAATTGACAAACCCCATTATCCATAAAATGCTACACTGAAGGCTGAGGAAGATTGCTTAAATGAGACTAACTGTTATACAAAGTGGGTTCACACTCCAGCCTTTTTTTTTTTTTTTTTTGCTAGAATACTTGTCTGCCAGCTTAGTCATATTTCAACACTGCAAAGCAAACTTTATTGCCTACCTACAGGTTATCAGAAGTAATTTGTACCTCCAGACTATTAGGATTCCAACTCTTTATAGCTGTACAGAAATGGAAATTCTCACATGCAAAACACCTCAGTAGATAAACTTCCCTCAAAATGAAAAGCGACTGCATGATTGAATTGGTATCATTGCTGGGTGACAGCAGGTGGCGAGCTTTGCTGATTCATAGATGCGTTTTGTCACATTGCTGTGGTATCTGTTAAGTTGGTAAGTAATTCCTCTACCCACAAGCCTTTGTGAGATACCTCAGGTGGTTCATCCTCATTTTGGTATAACTGCCATGGGCAGTACAGTTTCATGCTTAAGGTACTGGTCTGCCAAGCTGCAGGGATATGTTTAATTCCGTCAGACTCCACCAGCATTTCATAGGATGCTGAGCAAATCTTCTAGCTTGCATGATGATGAGAACTGAGGTGACAAGTGGCTTGGTCAGCTCACAGAGAGAAACAACTTAAATAAATATCAATCAAGCCACAATGACAGAAATTCACTTGAGCTACAGATATTTGTTATAAAATGTCAACAAAACAGCCCTGAAAATACACCACGAAGACTAAAATGATGATGTCTGTTCAGGCAAAACCATCCATACTTCTCATGCAGACGCTATACCCTTGTAGTCTTAAATACTAGTTCTGAGATTCCTACACACTGGAGAAAGGGACATTTCTCTCATCAGTAGTAGCCATCTGGTCACAGGAAACATAAAACAGGGCTGAACTTTCATTCGAAAGCAACCACATAGCCTAATATATAATACATATATAATTCGTACCATCTCAGGTACAAAGCGTTATATAATGAAACACAGTCACTACAGGTATGCAGACATTTTCTTGGCTACATTGGTTACATTTTCCCACTCTCTAGTTTGAGCGAGGAAGCATTTGCACAGCCGAACTTTGTCGCTGGGATGTCCTACAGTAGTAGGTGTACTCCACTTAGAAATTTGGATGACTTCATGGAGGCAGTACACATAATAGGCTAGAGTGCAGATTCCACATGCCTGCACTGGCCTAGGTTAGTATCCTGTGTACCAACAGTGCAACCATGATAGTAAATGGAGTGCATGCAAAAGCATGATTATTGTTTGGGGTACAATAGAGTTGCTAATGGTGGAAGTTCTTTTTAATGGCTATATATGTAACATTGTAAATGGTCTAGAAGAAAAGTGTGCCTTTATTCGTCTGATACAAAATTCTGCAACATGGGTGATACAGAATAAGGTGTAGATGTAGGGTTGGGGGTTGCCAACATAATGGTTAAGGTATTTTCTTCAGAGATAAATGGTACAGGATTTAATTCTCACCTTTGGTTGCACGGTTAAACTTAAAGAAAGGACCTGTTGGGGTTGTTAGCCTAGTAGTCAACTATGAACCTGTGTCAAAAAGGAATGTAACAAGCGTGGAGAGATGGCTGAAAACATAAAAACATAGCAGCTTATGGCAAACAACTCAGAGTAATGCATTTACTAAACATTAATTGAAAAGAGGAGTACATAACTGCAGGAAAAGGAGGAACAATGACAAAGACTAGAAAATCTTTGGGGAAATAACCCTGTTAAATGATCTAAAATTTGACATTCATTCATTTATGCATTTATTTATTCATTCCTTTTTTCAGTTATTTTTTTCCTGTACCCACATTGTCTCTACCCATGACCTTGAGCAGTACAGAGCATGTCCTGTCAAGACAACAGCGGGCCACTGCAGAATGCAGACATGCACAAATAAGAGAGAATTTTATATATATATATATACATACCAACTCTGAAATTACCAAACTTCAGAGAAAAGGGACTATTCTGAGAAATGGCATCACGGACTTAGTACACATACGTCCAATCTTTTGGCCATTTAGTCTCCACATTTCATGACTCACCCTAGCCAAATGGTTACCTATGCACACACACACACAAATTGCATTCCTGGAGACATTTTTAGAGAAATGCCACTTCACTTGTGAACACATATTTGGAATGTGAGAGGAAACCAAAGACTCTAGTAAAAGTTATACAGTTAAAGGTAGAGCATACAGACTCTTCGCCAAAAGCATCATTGACAAGAACCAAGCCAGAATGCCACGCCTTTGCACAACTGTCCCACTCTATTTGCTGTACCATATAATGCTAACAAATGTTTATAACACAGAGTTGGGACTGCTAACTGTTGAACTACCTTGAATGCAGCATATCTCAAAACAAGTGGCCCATTGAATAGCTCTTCAGTGGAACAAGGTGGCTTCTCAAGAGTCAGAACCTCAGATGGTACCTAGTAATGGCAGGAAGAGCACATTAAGGAAATACAGTGACTCCCAGATGATATAGCAAGCAAAAGGAAGTCATTAAATTATTCATACACTCTGCTTTCTATCTGACTACTGATATATATTTTGGCTTTTTATCAGATGCCCTAGGCCAGGTTTCAGAACCCATACATTACATTGTATTCAGATTTCATGCTGTTTGCAAGTGGTTATTGGATCTGTTTGCAGATGCTTCAATGTTGTTCAGCTGCTTAGAATTTCTAAAAAAGTATATCTTGAAATTGCTTAATTTTGTTTTCTTTTTTATGTCACACAGGCTGCGGTCTCTGTGGCTCCTAGTATTCTGACCTTCACATCTCTGTAGACTGTAATAGAGTGTGCTTGCTGTTCAGTAGGTGACATTAAATATGAATTTGAGTTAATTTCCTGTATTTTCTCCTTTCATTTTTTTCATATGATCTCTGGATGAGGTCTTCTGTGGTTTCTATAACCTGCCAGCTCTTAATATTTTTAAGGAAGGACTATAGCCTTGTACCACATCCAGTTCCACTGGAGTCAGCTAAGTACCTGTACCTTTCTCTCTGTCTACTCAAGCTTTCTATTTGTCTGGTCTGTGCTGTGTTTTCCAGAATATTCTTCATTCTGTGGAGACCACCATCTTCTAGCTGCACAACTGATTCATATCAGACACACAGTGGTTATGTAATACTCCTGATTATTAGTTCATGGCACTTTGTGAGTCTGATAAGACTTTCATTATTGTCATCACAGGAGTGCAGAATAAAATAGTGATGTTTTTAAGCCAGGTGTTACAGTTGCTAATATATTCTATATATCTAAATTCAGACACATTAATTTTTACATTTTTGTCTCTGTTTCCTTTCACTTAGTTATAAAGAGACACAACTTTACCTTTTTAGTGTTCATATTAAATGTGCACATTCTAGTAAAAGCTCATATGTTGATAAATATTAGGTTTTGTAATAAATTAATGAAAACATTAGATATTATGTGCATTTAATCAATATATATCTATGCTATTTTCTACAAAGAAAACTTAAGAATATATGCCAGCTCTTTTGAACTAATCTGAGATGTGCATTTATTTTAAGTCTTGGTTATTTGAATTAAACTTGGAATAAGACACCCACATACAAAATACTGAATACCTCGTCTGTGGAAAGCATTTTTTTCTGAATGTGAGATATTATTCGTAAATATAGTGCTTTTAGAGTGATTTTCTTTTTTCTAGAGATGCTCCCAGTGCAAAGTCTTGTGTTTTGACTCTTAAGCCCTTTGAGTATTTTATCACCTGCCACTCTGCATCATGGGTGTGCTGAGCAGACATGAAGCAGGGTATGGGTGGTTGTCTGCAGGGCTGAGGAATGTAGGTTACAATGAAGTGCTTCTGCCTCCACTGAATAATTAGACCACTGCTGTATACACATTGAGCAGGCTGTAATGAGTGTGTGATGTATGTACATATTAAAATGCTCAGTTTCTCATTACCAAATGTTATGGATCTAAGTTGGCTCCTCTGAGCTCACAGCTACACTAACAGTGTTTGCAGAGCCATCAGATTTCTGTTACACAACAAACCATATTGCATATTACTGATGCACCATACATTTAATAAAAGTAATTTGCACATTATCCTATAGATTTTTTTTATGTTTTCTGCCCCCTTGTCTTTCTCCTTCACCACTTCATTCATGTCTGATTTCTGTAGCATTACTGTTGGAATGAAGAGGGGAAATTAGCAAACCTTTTTGAAAAACCTTGACTTTACTAAATGCCTCTGACTGTCTATAACTGTTCTAAGAGAAATTAGATTTCCCTGCTGTAAGGAGGTTTGGTTACTATAAAGTGCTAACTTAATAACGTTTGATTAATTGCAGAATTAATTGTAGTGGAAATGAAAATGAGTAGATTCCCGAACAAAATCACCTCTTATGAATCATTTATTTCAATACATTTTTGACAGTAACTTTTTATAATGTTCTTTCAGTCACTGCCACCCCCAAAATCTGTTTAAACAAATGTTTACATTTCCAGATAGCATCACTGAATCAGTTACTTGCATTGTAAAAACAAAGTTAATCTACTTCTGCGCCATTTAGTTTTCATAAGATCAGTGTGCAGACAGATGCACACACACACACACACACACACACACACACACACACACACACACACACACACACACATATATATATATATATATATATATATATATATATATATATATACGTGATTGTGTGATATATACATGTGTGTGTGTGTGTGTGTGTGTGTGTATATCTATATCTATATATATATATATATATATATATATATATATATATATATGTATGTATAAATGTGTGTGCATGTACATATATATATATATATATATATATATATATATATATATATATATGTACATGGATTCCATACATTTGGTCGAATTACACTTAGTCAAAAATGATTCCAGGCATTTCACTTCACTGAAAGCTCACTTGACTGAAAGCTCACTTGGTCGAAGTTCATTTGGTCGAAAATGGAATATAGCCCCTGCCCCACTGCAGTGCAACCCTGGAGTGAGAATATTGAATAAGGGGGTGTGGGGGGCACAGACCCCCACATTGGGGGGTAGCACCCCCACATTATGCCAATAGTTTTTACTAAAGATATATAAATATATATATATATATATATATATATATATATATATATCAGTGCATTTGTATTGGATATACCTTTTTATAATAGGGAATACATTAAAATTATGTGCGGGGCTGCACTCCCACACCCCCCATTGTGGGGGGCTGTGCCCCCCCCCTTATTTAATATTCTCACTCCAGGGTTGTACTGCAGTGGGTCAGGAGCTATATTCCATTTTCGACTAAATGAACTTCGACCAAGTGAGCTTTCAGTCAAGTGAGCTTTCAGTGAAGTGAAATGCCTGGAATCATTTTCGACTTAGTGTAATTCAACCAAATGTATGGAATCCATATATATATATATATATATATATATATATATATATATATATATATGTGTGTGTGTGTGTGTGTGTAAATGTTCTACAAGGAAACAGCTCCAGTACTTATTATTAATGCCCACCACTCCAGACATGTCTAATGGTCAGTTCCTGTGCTGTCTCCTATTAAGCTGGTGAGACTGGGCATTCTGAGGCAATGTAGCAACTGCTTCATGTACACTGACAACCCTCTCATCTTACCTCTCAACACTCAGACTTGAGAGAGATGCACTTATATATCCAAGCATGAAGCCGAGCACTTTCCAGCCAAGATCGGAATAGCTGGTCTAGAGGAGAAGGGCAACACTTGCACCACAGCACATGGAACACATAGCCCTCCAGGACACACATCAGCACTGCCTTCACATAAAAACACAAACCACACACCCACCTTTGCAGAGGCTCTCAATAAAAATATACCCAAACAGCAGAGACCTGCAAGGCAGAAATGCACTCGGCCACCACAACACAACACTAATCACGAGACACATAACTCTCCTAAACAGTGTGCCACTCAACCAAAGCCCTTAAGGCAAAACAGCATGCCCAACACACTAGTCATAGCTGACTCGATAGTGAGGCACACTGATGTCCCACTCACTAGGTTGAATAAGGAGAAAATAACAGCCAGCTGCCTGTCAGGTGCCAGGATCCACCACATAATGCATTCACTCAGGTCCCTCAACAACAGGTACAAATATGACTTTGTCATTGTACATGTGGGTGTGAATGACCTGAGATGTACCTCCTTGGACTACATCAAAAGAGACATGGAGGAGCTCTCGGATTATGTAGCCCAGGTGGGTATGACCCTAGCCCTGAGCAGCTTCCTACCATCACCCAGAATGACACCACAGTACTAGCAGAAAATGATTGATTTCAACAACTGGCTAAGTTTCTGGTATCATTCTAAGGGGATCCAGTGTCTGTCTGCCTGGGATGATGTGATTGACGGACCTTGATGCTTTGCAAGAAATGGCCTGCATCTGTCACCCCTGGGCTTCCGGATACTGGCCAAGGCTCTTGCCACCCCTACAGTGACATTTTTAGGTGGTGTTCCAAAGACCAAATCACCACAGTAACAGCTACAAACAAATGCAATCTGAGGGTCATGCTGCTCAATACTAGAAGTCTAAATCTCAAAATGCACTTGCTCGAAGCACTCCTTAAAATGGAGAACATCGACATTTGTGCTATAACTGAGACCTGGTTCAAGGCAGCAGAAAGCACCCCTGCACTACCAGGCTATAACTCATTCCACACCTTTCATCCCCAGAACTTTGATTGAAGCTCCAAAGGTTGTGGTGTTTCCATATTCATAAAGGATGAGACTGGTAGCCCAACATAACAGATGAGAGATACTTCAGGTGCAGCTAACACTGGGTGCGACAGCGATTCAGATCGTAGCCTACTATAGGTTCCCAGCCATGACCCAAGACTCACACTCCATATTCCTAAGCACCCTGGAGAATATTAGGGTCCTGTCTAACACTCTTATACTGGGTGGCTTCAATTACCCCTCCATTAACTTGGAAAACTATTCATGTACCAATACACTTGCCCAACATTTCTTGGAATTCATTAATTCCAATGCCCTAGACCAGCTCATTCTTACCCCCACTAGAGGTAGCAACATCCTTGACCTGGTCATTACTAACATGGGCGACCGTTGCTCTACAACAATATTCAGCTCCTCCCTAGTTAGATCCGACCACAAACTAATTACCTTGGAAATCCACATCACACCCACCCCCCCCCCCACAAAGGTAACCACTACAAAAAACTTCTCCAAAACTAACTTTGGGCTCCTAAAAACAGAGGTGGCTAACTTCACTGCATCCATGCAATTGGAGAACAGCTGCATGACTGCCAAATCATACACTAATGCCATATAGGAACACGTACACAAATGCATGGATATCGCCATAACCCAATAGAACCAAGATGCTCTCCTCCAAAAAAAGAAGCCATTCTGGTGGTCCCCCACCATAAAAAAAACTCTACAACAGAAGGAGGAAACTGATGCGGAATAAGTTGAAGTCCCAAGACTGGAAAAACTCCCTTATCAGCCTCAACAAAAAGTTGAGATCCCTCCTCAAATCCTCTAAAGCTAGCTATGGAAACAGAATTGCAGCAGATAGTAAAGACATCCACAAGGCCTTCTATAGTTATGTAAAGAATCTCCATGTCAATGCCCAGATTTGCTCAGAGCTATTGCACAAAGACACCTCCAATACTGAGCCAACAGATATTGCCGAGTGGCCAACAGATTCAGTGGCAACTTTACCCCTCTGTCCCCCCAAAAGGACCAATCACAATACCAGTAGATTGCCAGGCACCCAGTATTACTGCTGCACTGGTTAAAATAGCACTATCCAAGGCCAAGATTATGGCTTCTATGAGACCTGACACTGTCCCTGACTGTGTCCTACATGAACTGCAGATTGAACTGGCACCTCACCTGTGTGCCCTGTTCAATCACAGCCTCACCTCAGGCTTTGTCCCTACCAAATGGCGCACTGCTACAGTCCGCCCTCTTCACAAAGGAGGTGTGACTACAGACCCTGGGAACTATTGCCTCTTTAGCCTGACAAGTCTGATATGCAAAGCTATGGAACGCATCATCATGGACCTAATAAACAAGGATATATGGAATCTCCAAACTCTGTATCCCACACAGTTTGGTTTTGTGAAGGGTAGATCATGCCTGCTCAACCTGATTGACTTCTTTGAGTCAGTCACCAGAGCTGTGGATGAAGGCAAGGTGGTTCATACAGCCTACCTTAATCTGGCCAAGGCTTTTGATACCATTCCCCACTCAGGATTCATAGAAAAACTCACTAAGCTAGGCATCAACCTCTATATCACTAGGTGGATTGCAAACTGGTTCACAGATAGAACCCACAGTGTGAAAGTAGCTGACGCCAAGTCAGACTGCTGACTAGTCACAAGTGGAGTCCCACAGGGTTCGGTCCTGGGTCCTCTCCTGTTTGGTATCTACTTCTCTGAAGTCCAGGCCAACACAACTGGACTCTGGCTGACAAAGTTCGCAGATGATTGCAAGTTGGAAGCCATAATTAACTCCCCAAGTAATGCTGACATCCTACAGAATGGCCTCATTGAGACCAACGACTGGTGTCAGATCTATGGCCTTAAGGTCAATGCTAAAAAATGTGTCGTCATCCCCTTTGTGAAAAACCCAGTTCCCATGAGTAAACACATCGATGGTAGTCCACTGAACACAGAAGGCGTCATAAGAAATCTGGGAACACAGGTCGACAGCAACCTCTCTTTTGGCCACCACATTGCCACTGTGGTCAGAAAGTCCTTCTATGTGGCACATCTCATTACTAAGGGTTTTGCATCCAGGAAGAAAGAAGTCATTGTCTCCCTCTACTCTTCCCTCATTAGGCCAATCATCGAGTACAATGTCCCATTTGGCATGTACCTCACTAGACACCTGCAACAACTGGAGAGGCTGCAAAAGTACCTCACAAAGAGGATCCTAGGCCTTAAACAATTGTCCTATATGGAGAGACTCAAAAAACTCCAACTATTCTCTGTCTTATATCATCTACTTAGAGGCAATCTCTGCTTGACTTACAAAACTATGTCTGACCCAGCTCTGTTAGAAATGCTACATCTAAAGAAATCCCAATCCTTCCGCACTACACACTCCAGAGACCTCAACTCACTACCACATTCAACAGAGAAAGCTGGAGGGACAAGTTCATAACCCAGAGACTGCCCATGCTATGGAATAGACTTCCCATACATGTCAAGCGGAGCACTTCACTGGAGCTCTTCAAGAGAAATATTGATGAGTGGATGGGAAATAGAAAATTCACCCCGTGGATCACTCCAGTGGTTCTACTCGACAGAGGGACTGGGAACTAAGGTCGGGTGGCACAATGCCAGGGTAATCCTATGGGCTAGGCTTGTAAAAGCTCCAGGGCCATTAGCTTAGTACAAACCTATGAACCTATATATATATATATATATATATATATATATATATATATATATATATATATGTAAAATTTGGTAATTATAAACATTTTTGTTTGTTCAGGACACCTCCAGTTCGCTTAACTGCATAAAAATAAAATATAGGAAGAGAACATATTTTCATTGTAATTTTTGAGAAATACTGTTTAGCTTCACAAAAGAAAATAAACAAGAGATTAACTCAATGGCAATTAAGTGATAATAGAATGATGGCTGAAAACTGCACCAGAGAGTACCTGATCTCAGTTGGCACTTACATGCAATTAGGGAATATTTGATTAGCATAGCAATAAAGTACAGTAGAAAGGAGTTAAATATGGTCATAGAATAAAAGGTCAGAATTGTAATTTTTTTCCATTTAGCAACATATGTTTTCAAAGTTTACTTTCCCATACCATAAAGATCATTACAGTTTTCATATCCTCTGCAGTGAGGCCTCTTTCTTAATTTGAATATGTTTGAATGTCTGTAACACACACACACACACACACACACACATATATATATATATATATATATATATATATATATATATATATATATATAGGTGAACTGAGAATAAACAAAGCACCCAAGTGTCAACATAGCTAGGCAAAAAAAATAAATAAATAAAAAGATATATAAATGTGAACACACAAAGACACAAGCTTGGTATAAGTGATCATTACCAGTTCTAACCAAGCATGATTTTGTGTTGGTGGACATAGTAATTTGATTTTTTTTTTTTTTTGTTTTGTTTTTGTTAAGATTTCTCTTTCATGTAATGTACAGTGAGTCCTTATTATATGAGTTTACAATGTCTTTGAGGCACTATATATGCTTGTTTCCTAAACCATGTACCACATTAATCCACACAAAATAGTTTATAAATTGTACTTCAAGTTTACATATTTTTATAAGTGCATGTACTTCAGCTACTCAATTTATGAGCAAGTACAATAAAGAAAAACATTTTTGCAAGAGGTAGGCCTCTATACAAGCACCCTAAACTTTATTATTTTCACTACAAGGTCTGTCCGCCTTGAAAATAATGCAGTCGCAGCAAGTGCATAGCCTGTCTCATTTATAGTTACCACTTCTCCCTGTTTGAGCAGGACAGCCCCTGTATGGGTGGTTGTGTACTGTGGGAGGATGGGATGGGACTGGAAAATGGCAAATGTCCTGAGATTTTGTGAAAAACACATTTACGAACTTCCTTTAACAGTTTTTTAAATTATTATTTTGTATCTCAAATGCCTAAAATATATGATGGAACAGCATAAGCAACTGAAATACTATAAGAAGCTTTTATTTTTGCAAAAAAGGATGTTCAGTTTTTTGCATTTGCTGTGGGTAGAGTTTGTTCTGTAAAATCTCATGTTTCTACAAAAAATGTACCATTTTGGGCATCTGAAATTGTGGCAACCCTAGCATCATTATTTCACTAAGATGCATTGACCTTGGAACAGCCAAAACTCTGTGACTTGCGACGAATGGAAACAATATTGCCCTAAAGAGAAATTTACAGGAAAACACAGGCATATGACAGTTCAAGCAAGTATGATGCATATCTTTGAATCATGTCACGAGACACCATAATTTCACAGATAGTATATATTCTCCTAGCCACTACTGCAAAGATCATACATAAAAATGTTTAAAAATTCAAAAGGCAACTTGCCAATCTTTGTGGAAGAGCCAGAGAAATGCCTTAAGAAATACCTAGTTCAACAAAGGGTATTAATCTTTCTAGGATATCTCATATACAAATATTGCTCAGTCTAGAATTGTTCCTCTTCTTTGTCACCACAACAGACTTCACAAGGAATATGTCCCTACAATTTAAGATCTTTAAGACTGAAAAGCCTAAATCTTTAAATATTCCATGCAACTGACAACTTTTTTTTAATTTTTCCCTTAAAATTTAGCAATCCATCCCCTCCAGAATTAGAGACACTACAACATTCAACAAATTTAGTTTTGAATTTAGTTTTGAAAAAAAATATGTAAACAGGTTTAGTATAAATGCTTTCAGGATAGCATCCCCTATGCCATTCTCTTCTTATATGACTAATATCCATTTTTCACTACCTATACTTTGCTACTCTTAGCTGAGCTTTTAAATTGTCACCACAACCCAACTTTAATCAGTCTCCTCCTTCCCCTTTTAATGTTTCTCCACCTGATCTAAATTCTCCTGACAACATCTCTGCATTGTTTCTACACATGCCAGTTCTTTCATAACTGCTTGACCATTGTATGACTACAGTAAGACCTAAGCTCCATTCAGACTGTACACTCAACATTCCCTAACACTATCAGTGCTTTACACTTACAGCTTAAGTCGTGCAAATTACCTTACTGGGAAAGCCTTCATATGTTAAGGAAGGATTTTATTCTATTTGTAAAACACTTCTAAAGATTTATTTTGTTGAATTTTTGTTCTGTTTTTTTTTTTTTGTATATATTTTATTTTACATACTCAATGCATTAATGCCTGTACCAAATGCTATAATTGTAAAGTTGCATTGATTTTAAAATTATTGTCTGGCTAGTCTCCAACCGAGGACTGAACTTGAAAATGATCCACAGAGATCAGGGTTCTGGTACAGTAAGTGTAAATAAAATAAAATAAAATAAAATAGAAAAAAAGCAAATGTAACCTATTGTGTAGTAATTAAACTGATCAGCATACAAATATTTGGATTACCACCTGTCAGGAAATCAGACTTTCTGTCAGGAAATCCAGAAATTAGGGTCTGTGTCAGGAAATCCAATTCTGAAGATTACTTGAAAGAACCAGTGCATTTCTGATGTTCTTTTTATAAATGCTTACTGTTTCACTTGGATTTTCTGCTTGTATTCAAGTTCAGTTCTTGGCTGGCGTGCCTTCTGTGTTTCTTCTCCAAGTGTTTGTGTGGGTTTTCTCCGGCTGCTCTGGTTTCTTCCCCTTTCCAAAGACATGCAATAGGTAGACTGGACACTCTAGATTGGCCATAGGTGTGTGTGCATATGTGTGTGGTATGGAAGAACAAGCTGCTGCTGCAGGGCTAGCCACCACGCAGTGTGAACATTGGCTTTTGAGGATTATCACTGTTGATGTGATACCCCAACTCCATGTGCAAAAAAATATGTGAAAAAAAGGGTTGTAGATATATGGACTCACATGCACTATAAACCAATCATTGCTATGACTTATCCTTGTGTAAATATATGTATGTGTATATATGAGGAGGGGGAGGCGGAAGTGTATGTAAGTGTATACAAGAGCAGCAAGCTGTTCATAATTTTTCCCACTTTAAATCAGTGTCAGACATCAGCACTGCACACAATAAGTGGCTACTTTTGGTAGTCTGGGCAACATGTGTGTGAAAGGAACACATCGTAGGTACAAAGGCAGAATGAGCAGTGTTTCCATCTCACTGTGTTTATCTGCCTGTTTGAATTCTTGGTTATGTCTCCATCTTTGTGAAGTCTGCATGTCCTACCTGTCTCTGTGTGGGTTTTATTCAGGTACTCTTGTTTTATCTAACACCTCTAAGACATGCCATAGATTAACTAATGACATTTCAATTTGCATAGAAAGTATGTTTTGTATGTGTGTGTGTGTGTGTGTGTGTGTGTGTGTGTGTGTGTGTGTGTGTAATAGATTTAGCTTTTCATGGGCAGTACCTGTGTGTGTGTGTGTGTGTGTGTGTGTGTGTGTGTGTGTGTGTGTGTGTGTGTGTGTGTCTGCGTGTGTGTGTGTGTGTGTGTGTGTGTGTGTGTGTGTGTGTGTGTGTGTGTGTGTGTGTGTGCGCGTGTGTGCGTGAGTGTGTGTGCGTGTGTGTGTGTGTGTGTGTGTGTGTGTGTGTGTGTGTGTGTGTGTGTGTGTCGAAATATGTTATTTCTGGCTGCATACATACATCTCCTGGGTAGTGAAAAATAAGAAATGCATCCCAGAACATCTTAACACTCAGAGCTTCTGGAACCCATAATTTCTGGCATATATAATTATGTGCAAGTAGCTTGGTTGGGTACTCAGCTGTGGGGCCACTTAGTCTACTCAGAAATGGGCTCAGAAATTGCTACAGTTTTTGTTGGTGCTGGAGATACTGTGGTTATTATTTCTTTACTTTCCTTTACAAACCTCAGACGTGTGCATATAAGGCCAATATATCTTGTGTAGGGCCAGTACACTGTGTAGGAGTAAAAAGTTGGAATGCATTACTGCAAGTGTTATTTTTTCACTTTCTTTACAATTAAAATTAGATGTGTATAAAGTTAGATATCTGACAGCAATAGGTTGAAATATGATTTGCTCTATTTTTTTTCACTTTCATCCTAGTTTGACTTTAGAAAAGTACACAGAAGGTGTTTCTCTTTTGGCGCTAGGATGAAGGAGGCCTGCTGCACAGATATATGACAACAGCAATTTGAAATATATTACTATTTTAATTTGTCCTTTTACTTCCATCTCATTTTAACACACTGTAGGTACAGTGGAAATCACTACCTTTCTTTTGTTTGGAGGTTGGGCAGGTTGGGAATTAGGCAAGTTATTTCAGATGTGATTTTTTTGCCCTCACAAGCATTTTATTATTAAGTTTATGGATAACTCCATCTCGGTCTTGTGGTAACTACTGATTCATTAGCCTTGAACATTAAGCCTTTGACATAATCTAGTTCTTCCTTGAAAGAAAAAAAAAATCAGTTTCTTTCCATAATCATTTTTTTCTGTGATCAGTCATCATTGCATCATTATACATCATAGGTTGTAAAAAACAAAAAGAACTATAAAATGCACCTGAGGGCATTTAGAACTGCATAGCCTTTGGGGTGTAGTGACCCCTAAATCCCCAGCATAATTTCTTTTCTAGGTAGCTATTGCAGTGCAGTCTTGTTCATATGTGTTTCAAGTATGTAGGAAAAGGCTGCCAAGTAAGACAAAGTGCAATAAAACAAACCAAAGCAAACCTACTCTGGATAGTGTGAGGAGGGAAGTGATTGGAGAAGAAAACAGACGATAAATGCGTTGCATGCGGGTATATGACATTTTGACCCCAGTGATTCGCTCCAGGATGATTCGCCCTGACCCATTCAACCCTGGACAGTTGGACCCAAACAAAACATTACAAAAAATCTAAAAAGAAACAGAGATTTTCTACGTAAAAAAAAAAAAACAATAAATGGAAACAAGGGACTAGTTTGTAGTTTCCGTTCAATGTTCTCATGCAGCAAAGACAGATATAGTAGATAAAGAAGCAATGAATGGAAAGTACAGACTATAGAAATAATAATAATGACATCCGGATTACAAAGGTTGCTATAGTTCGCAGTTTCTGTTCAATGTTCTACTCCAGTAAACACAGATATAGTGCATAAAGAAAAAAATGAACGGAAACTATGAACTATAGAAATAATAATTACAGCTCCTTCAGTTCAAGAAGTTGCTGTACCACCCTCCATGCAAAACTCTAACGGACCTACATACTTAAACTGCCTGTATGCCATTTCCATTTCTTAATGTAGGTAGCAACCATTTAAACTTAAAGAAAAGTCATCAGTATTCTCAGATCGTCATGGAATTTGTTCACCTGCAAGGAAAATGAAATGCATTTCACTGTATCGGCATGGAACAGAACCTACACCAAAAGTTAACTCTTCTGTTGACTGTGTTGGAGCATCATATGCTTGTTTGACAAAGGACTCTGATACTCCTCTAACAGGGTACATGAAACAGCCATATCAGAGTTTGTCAGGAATTCAGTCAAGATTTCTCACTTCCCTAAATGTTAGCAAAGCGTTCATCAAGGGTACATGACATTCTGACCCCACCGATTCGCCCCCAGGCGATTCAATAAAAATCACAGGGCAACTTTTCCTGCATGAGCAGGGGAATAATCTATGCAATTAGGTGCTCCTGCGAAAACTTCTATATTGGGGAAAGTAAAAGACGTTTTAAGTGAAAGGATAAAAGAAGATGTCAGGGACATCAAAAATAATAAAGTTATAAGCCCTGTAGCAGAACATTTTAATAAGATGCATTCAGGGGATATAAGTACTTTAAAAGTAACAGTTTTGGAACAGGTTTTACAACAATTTGCCAGTGAAGAAATGCTTAAACACTCACTAAGGAAAAAAATAATCAGTTTAAGTATAATACAATGCAACCTAGTGGGTTAAATAAAGAATGTAATTGGCAAAGTTTTATTTAAAGATTGTTTTAGCTTTAAGAGATTTTTATTCTGTGTAATTGATGTAATGACATCATTAATTGACTGATTAGAGTTAATTTTGCTATATATAGGAAGTACTAAGAGAATGTGTTTTGCTCTGTAAAGGCTGATTTTGGCCGAGGCGTTAGAAGGTTTTATGGTGAAATTTATCGCTAGTAATTATCTATTGTGGAATAAATAGAAAATTATTTATTGAATTATCAAGGAGTCACTGTTTTTTTGGCTACGTGGTTCTGATTCGATAAAAATGTTTTAATATGACTGTCATGACTTGTACATCTCAAAAAATGTGTTTAATTTAAAAAAAGAATATGTTAAAACGTAACACTAATTATAATATGTTAAAACATAACACTAGTTATTAAATGTTAAAAGTTTATGTATAACCAATGTAATGATTAAATGAAAAAAAATAAAATAAAATAAAAATAAAATATATTTACAATGAAAAATTAACAATATATTTATTGAATAATTTATTAAATAATAATATAATGATAAAGTACTTACAAGAATAATTTGGGGTCAGACAGTCTAGGGTCAAATAGTCCGGGGTCGAACTGTGCACTAAAAAATCACATATACAATACGTATAAATTTATACATGAAATTGTATAGAAATGCATTGGGGGCGAACAGTCTGGGGTTGAATAATCCTGCTTCCTTGCATGGCAGGCTGGCAGTAGACAGCAGGGGTGGGGATTGCTATAGAACAGTTTGTCTTGGAGCCATGTCATACAAGGCTGCCATTCAGTCACTGTTTATGGCATTTAAAAACAGGTGATTCTGGGTGTGGCTTACTGAAAGGGATGTAGCTAGGGATGTTTTTTTTTCATTATGAATGGGGCAATGCTTATTTGTCAGAAAATTTAAGTTTGCAAAGTGGCATCCCTAAGAAATACAGTAAAATAGAAGAAACAGGTAAGTCTTGCTTCTTTTATATGTGGAAGTAAAAGTATCATTTGAATGGAGGAAAAAATAGTTTAGGAAAAGAAATGCTGTGTGTGTGTATATGTATATATATATATATATATATATATATATATATATATATATATATATATATATATATATATATATATATGGTTTACTATCAAAAAATAGAAAATTTAAAAAAAAAGTGTATGAATGTTCGAATTTTAACATCGGAAATTAACATTTCCATATGTACCCAATGTCGACAATTAACAGCACTCCCACCCTTCCCTTAACTCCCTACCTAACTAGCCTAAACTCACATCTATGCAGGGGGGCAAGCCCCCCTGCATGCCCACTCCCCCCCTAACTTAATATTCCAACTCTGAGATCGCACTACAGTGAGGAAAGGGATGTATTTCCCTAACTGGACTGTACCACGATCCCCTTACATGAGCGAACATTATAATTGCGAATGCACAGTCCATTCACAATGATAACGTTCGTTCACATAACCTGCCAAACTATGAAATGTTCGAACATATGTTGTTCGAATACTTCATAGCCGTGCAATTGCATGGCGACATTTTGATAGTAAACCATATATATATATCTATATATATATATATATATATATATATATATATGTGTGTGTGTGTGTGTGTGTGTGTGTGTGTGTATAGCATGTTGTAAGCTTGCAAAGTACAATACTTACATGTCCGACTGAGTAGCTGATCTTTACTTCATAGTTAAGATAAAATGAAGCTGTCTGTGTCAAACAATGCTGAATGTTATTAGTGGGGCATTTCAAAAAGAAGATATGCTACAGTGCATTCCAGTTTTCTTGACTTTTTTAAAAAAAGTAATATACTTTGAAATCTGGACAGTTCAAAGGTACAAGAGACACGGGACACAGAAAATACAAGGAAAATCAAGTTCATTATACAAAACTAAAGTAATGTACCTAATTATCTTTGTATTTCTGCCCCACCTCTGTCTCTCATACCTCTGAGCTGTTCAGAATTCAAAAAGAAAAAAAAAAGCAACGGAGATCTTCCTTTCTCCATTGTTTCCTTTCCAAAGCACCGATGAGCTGTGTAAGCATGGCAACATAACTCCCATATGCATGTGCAGAACATCAAGGAAGCACCAGGATACAGAAAAAAGCCGAACAACACCACGGCACCATTATACAAAGACATTAAGAAAAGTAATAATATTTTTCTTAAATAATGTCATTGTATACTAGGAATAACCAACCCCTGGGTGTGATATATTGAAGATTTACCCATGGTTGCCTTTGTTTAATCACAAGGGCTTCCAAACCGACCATGGGTAAATCTTCATATCACACCCAGTTTTTGGGTATTGCTATAATACCCATGGAGTGACATTTGCTGATTTGCTCAAAATCAGTAGATAACTTGTTAGTCTGCTTTTGAATGTTTTTTCAGGGTGCTGATATACTGATTTCATAGTTAAAGTATTGTATGTTTTTTAAGTTAATTTTACTTACTTTGACTATCCAAAATGTCAGAAATATAAATGGCCTATGCACATATATTGAGAAGCAAAATAATACACTGTATAAAATTTATTGCATAAAAGATACTTCAGGTTAGGGACAGACAATACTTCCTTTTCCTCAATTCTTTTTGTCTGTTTTAAGATTAATGTTTGTAATGGCTAAGGTTAGCCTTACCTGCACAGGATAAAATCTGCAGTCAAATAAAACCAGTCAGTCTAAGTTCTCATTCCCAGAAAGTGTCTTCAGATGTGGTGGAGTTAACCTTGGCTCTAGATGGTATTAAAAATGTTATTATAATTTTAACGTCCTTACCTTGAAATGGCACTGTTACACAGTTCTCTGTTTTGACTGGTTTTAAGGATTATTGTCAAAATTAACTTAATACAGTAAATAAAAAAAGCTGTCCAAAGATAAAAAAAATTGTTTGTTATCTTTAATCAAAGTACGCAAAATTTCTTTGTAAAAATGCAGTGAACTATGACAAGGCATTCTAGATTTACTCATAGGTGAACACTAGTCTTGGAGGGCCATTTTAAGCCTAGCCAATAACCCAAGATCAGAATCAACCCCTTTACCTTGTGTTATGTCATCAAGTGGCATTTTAAGCATGGTCATCATGTATATCTCTACTCATAGGTGAAATATGAACAGTTCACTTCCTGCCATGGGTTATTGACCAAACAAAAGTATTTTTAAACATACATGAATACAAATCATGCTAACAACCATTTACTGAGACACAGGCCAAGCACATGTGGACATGCTCACTCATACACACACACACACACACACACACACACACACACACACACACACACACACACACACACACACACACACAAAATGCATATAGATGTACATGCATAAACACTGTGGTTTTAAGTGATCTTACTAAAAATACAGCTTTGACTCTGTGCCTAAGTCTGCCAGTAATGTTTCATGGGAAATGATTATTCCATATGCTGTACCACTCTGCCATAAAACAGACCATTTGTGATCAGCAATTCATGACACTTGTTCCCCAAGGGTTAAATAGAATGTCAGTTTCAGGTCACCAGTATGGCAAAGAAGGAAAAGTTCACAGATTGTAATGAAACTTTGGATCATGCAGGCTAAATATAAACCAAAATATCAGAAATATTAGTTTCTGCTAGATCTGCATATGGGAAGCTTCCCTTGTTGTTGTTGTACAGGCTTGTCACACACAACACTGAAAATGAAGCAATAATTATATATTGCCATTGATTAGCGAGTTTTCATGGCTCAAATCACCATCACTGGTTAAAGACTAATTAGTTTCCATTTTCAATGAAAATCAGTCCACCCATTAAGGATAATGCGTATTCACTGAAAGCATGACAATACCAGAGGTGCCAATAAAATAAATTGAGATCAAAATGCACAATCCCTTGGAAGGAATCATCAGATAGCTACAGTGTTAAGAGACATTTAGCACAGACTCATGTTTTCTTCTTCAAGGCACAGAAACACACATTAATTGACTGTTTTCCTTCAGATTGCAAAATATTTTAGACTGTATGTCATCACCTTGTCTCAGAAAAGCTGGGCCATCTTGTATTAAGTTTTTATTTGATGTATCCATTGCTAGATGTCGGTACCCAGGGACTGACATGCTGACATTATTGTTTTTTTTTTTTTTTTTTTTACAAGAATTGGTACTGCTCTGGCAACTTTTATTCAGCTGAAATAATCTTGTATGACATAGTGTAGTTGTAATGAGTATCGAATTAAATCGGTGCCTATAGTTTACGCAGGTGTAAATGCCTGCTGTTGTATTCACAGGTGCTTGTTTAAATATATCATGAGTGGCAAACCGTAATAACCTACCATTATGTCTCATTTGTTTTGCTGCACATGGTACATTGCTGTGACAGTTTGATGCATACTGCAATCTGTATACAACAGTCTGGAAGCGTAAAAGCTGTGAGTATGCTCAGAGAACCATTGATATGTCAGACTGGAAATGTGGGGAGAAGCACATTTCAGCTATATTAGAAAATAACAACTCTATTCAGATAAACAAACAAACAAATGAAATAAACATTCAGTGCATGACAGCTGTATAAGAACATTAGATTGCTGTAAGTTTCACAAACATGAATGTCAGCCATATCAGAACATTACAATGGTATCAAGTTAAGCAAACAAACAAAATAAACAATTAGTACATGTCAGTTGTATCAGAATATCACAATGCTATTGAGTTAAACATCAGCTCATCACAATACATTTATTTGGAAAAGTCAGACTGGGTTTAACTAAACCTCTTTTTAGCAGAGGCCCAGAAAGAAAATCTCTTCAAACTTTTTTACAAAAGTTATCAAGATTACATGCAGAATGACAGTGTACAATCTGTACATGGGAATTTATATAGTATATGGTATTTTAAATGGTGTGCATAGATTTTGCAGAATACATATTTAAGCAGTGTCCATATATTTATAAAGTATATAGCATCATATATCTTATTTATAAGGTGACTTTGAGTGTAGGTCAGTTTTAGCCTAGATTCTTTTCCATTTGGAGTTGTAGCAGGGAGAAAAAGAAAGTATACCGAATATAACCCACGCATTTTTGTTATTTACAAAAGAAGGAAAAAAAGATAGCAGGCTTCTTGGAGGCCTTATTTTGCTGGATAGTATTTAGAGTCCCAATCTTTAGGGAAAGGTGGAAAACAAGATAGGAGATTTAATGGTTTTATTTGATGTGTCCAAGAGAGAGATTCAGTGAAAGAGAGAGACAGAGGGTTATCAGAGATTGGAGGAAAGGAATTAAGTAGCAGAGTAAGGGAACGTTAAGTATTAAAAGTTATTGTCGAGATTGTGACAGTAGAATCTTGGCAAGTACATTAGCGAGGTGGTAGGTAGCAGATAAGTAATATGTGTTAGAAAGGACAGTGGTAGGACTATAGGCAGAAAGGAGAGTGAGAAGAAGTGGATATGAAAGTGGTAGTAGCAGGAGGTTAAGGTGGGATGAGTCTATGGGAGTAGAGATAAGAGAGGTGGTACTAGTAGAGTAAACAAAATAAATTGCTTGACAGGGGCACAGGAAAATAATTTTCTTGGGTGGAGAAAGCCAGGGTACCTTTTTGGCTAGGCTTATATAGGCCCTAGGGCCAATAGCCTAGTATCTACCTATGAACCTAAATGCTCAGCTGTAGAAGTATTACTTTCAGCTATCTGATAGCTTTAAGTGTCAGTAAACTGTGCATAACATAGAGGATTATGAGCATGTCTCTTATCATAACTAGATTGTTACATGTTCTTGACATGGATGCCAAGATAGTCACCTCAAAAGTAAAGCTCAAGAGGTGAATCTTGGAATAGGGTCTATATTAGATGAGCGACCATTCAGATGTTCGAATCATAGATGGTCGACATCATATGATCGAACGTCGGAAAGGTCGAAGGTGAAATTCAATGACTTTTCATGTGCAGAATGGGAAATTTTCCCTTTCTGCACTGAAGTGCATTCTTGGAGTCAGTATATTTAAGTAGGGGGGTGTGGGGGTTCAGGGAGGCTTGCCCCCCTGCTCAGAGCGATAAGGTAAGGTTTTTTTTTTATTTTATTATATAGTCGATGTTTCGAACTTCTCTCATATGAGTTCGCTCATGTGAGGTTCGAAGTTTTGAAACTTTGACTATTTAATATAGACCCTTGGCATACATTGAGAATACATAATAAAATGTTATGATTGGTAATCTGATCATAATTCTTTACACTGCATAAAGTTTTATCTCTTCCAATTACTACCAGTTGCAGAGAAAAAAAGAAAGAAAAAACAAAGAGAGACTAGCACCATGAAGTGTTTTACTGACTTTGAAAGCCTGTAAACTATCTAGTGATCTCAGACTGACAGCAGCATACCTCTCAACTTCTTTGCTTAAGAGTTCTGGACAAATGCAAAAATAGTGGGGGCTAAGGATCAAAATCAGAGACAGTTTTTAAATCTGGCTCTAATTCACTTAAAAGGGTAATAGAACATGTTTTACATGAATATGCAGTTTCTGCACTGTAAGCCACTCAGATGATATAGAAGGATAAAGCTCTGACTATGACTCAGGTGACTCGGATTTGATTAGCAGCTCATGTGACTGATGGAAGTGGCAAGGGAGGGATGGGTATTACTATCCTGGTCAATGCAGTCCCTAGTGCAGGCTGGGGAGGGCACAATGGTAAGCATGCCTAAAGAGGGGAACAGTGTGGAGACATGGCTGGGCTGCAATGGAGGCAGGGTAATACACCAGACGTCTCCATTGCATACCCACCCCCAGACGTACCATTAGATCTGTAAGGGGGGTAGATATGTCAGTAATAAATAACCTCCTCCCCCAATGGAAGCACAGATCTGCCAAGCCCCCAGATGTCTAGCTCTATGACTTGCCCCAGCAACATAGGATTGAAGTCTGAGGGGGCAAAGAGTCATCTAGTACACACAGTGTGGCCAGGGGCCCCAGCTCTGCCTCTTGAGACCTATATACTTGTAATACTGAATTCTAAATTCATACATTTTGTAAACAGTGTGCACTCAACAGGAAATAGGAACCAGTAATTTGTGAAGCAAAGTCTTACTTTACCTAAAATATATAGTTTTATGTCAATTTTAATTGCACAGTTTTTGTAAAATGACCATGCAACCATACTTTGAAAGAAAATATGCAACGTACCACCATAAACTTTCTTTGATTTGCACATTTTATCAGAGGAAAAGTTGCTCAGCACAAAATTGCCTACACAGATGTTATGTTTGATCATTTCTGGTTTATATGGGTTTCTGACTGGGATTCATAGGCATGTGCTGTGCACCTCCTTGGTACTAATTTTTTAGGCGCTCACTGTGTGAAGTAGCCCACAGGTAATTGGTTGTACATTTAGCATTGAGTAACCCCAGCATAACAAGCAAAGAACTGCATAAGAAGATAGAACTGCAGCAATAATGGAACAAACAGCACTAGGCGTTTCTACTACAAGAGCAGTGCTATAGTAAGGGGTGTGTCTGTTGTTGTGACAACACTGCCACGTCAGTGCATGCACTTATGCACAATGTAATACTGTATAGCTACACATCATGCTTGTCTGGCACAAGAAGTGTGTAATAGCACCCACCAGCTAGACCAGGGTAGGTATACCCAGAAAAATGTCAACCCTGTTCACAACGTAAATGGGGAGAAGGTGGATAGAAAGGAAAGTAGGAAAAGGGGAGAACAGCAAGCAGAAAAGCAGAAGTAAATACAAAAGAGTAACTATAAGGTATGAAATGTGTATATGTAGGTATGTGTATCTGTATATATGTGTGTGTGTATATATATATATATATATATATATATATATATATATATATATAGATATATATATATATATATATATATATATATGTATAATATATATATCTATATATATATATATATATATATATATATATATATATATATATATATATATATATATACACGTGTATATAGCTATGTAAATTTTATATATATATTTAGAGGTAGAGGACCTTTTATAAGATCTACAAAACAAGGGTATGTGACAAAGATACTAACAGATGGCTGCTTATGGGATAGATCAAGAAGGGCGGCTAGAAGGTACAGACAAGCACAGAAAACAGACTCAGACATGACTGCTGTATACAGAATTATGGGGAGGACAGTGTATGAATACAGGCATACAGATGGTGGACAAGTGAAGTTGTAACAGAGATGGTCAGACAACGAAGACACAAAACTGAGGGAAAAACACCAGGATGGGGACAAGGTGTGATTCTGATGTGGTTGGATGCTAGAAGAGCTTAGAGTGTAATAACCTAGACATCATTTATCAGATGGGCAATGTTTTGGGTTTGTTATGCCCTTGATGACCTGATGGGTGGGGCCAGCTGGTCTCAAAATTTCATGTGAAAAACTAGAAGATGCTCCAGACTGCTGAAACATTTACCAGGACACCTTGGCACCAATCTCCTCAGCTCTTGATAAGAGACCAGTGAAGAACCTTCCAATTCAGATTTAAGAGAGGAAACTGCCCTCTCCCTTCTCTAGAGAAGCAGACATGAATAGAGCCAGTGACCCCTCCAGGTCACCTCCAGCAGACCTGCTGGCCACTGGTGATCTAGAGTTAGAGGCATCCACTGACACAAACCACAATGACCATAATCTCATCTTCTCTTCAAAACTGGATGTACAAAAACATGATGAAATGGGAAAGAATTTATTATACGCATGCACTTCCGACACAGTTGTGGTCAAATAGTGAATGGGTACAGACACACCCTGTTGCCAGGAGAGGTGCTCCTGCCTTCTGAAGTACACAGCCATGCTCTGCTGCTGCTCTTTCTTTACCAGAAAACAAAGTATATGCCCTTTGGTGAACATTTACTACAATTAAGATAGTAGAAGACAGTGGTACTGAAAATAATAACAATGAAATACTTGCAGTGCATTAAAGGGTTCTCCTTATGAACCTCTGCCTCCCACAGGCAGAAGATCTCCTCATGAACCTCTGCCTCTCCCAGGTGAAGCAGGTCAGGGTAATCTAACTTTAGGTCACCATGCATATACTAGCATGCTCATCAAAATAAGTGATGCCTGAGGCATCACTCACCATTAAAGAAGGCTTGAACCAGGCATCCATCCCAGCAGCTATTCCCTGAGATTCCTATACAGGAAAATTCTGCTTTCCCTGACGCACTGTGCTTCAGCCCTGCATTCCTTACTGCTTGAAGTAATTATGTCCCTTTATTAAGGTCCATTCAAAGAGCAAAATAGTAACCTCATGTGCATTAATGCACTTTTGTGAATTGCACATCATGCAAAATAGCGCTGCGCTGCAGCACTGTAGCACAACAGTCCATGTATACATACGCTGTATGAACATGCATGCTTGTCTCATGCTTCATTGTCAACATGATGTGCATGATGGAATGTCTGCGCAGCGTATTACTGACTGGAAGCAAATCACA
Source organism: Protopterus annectens (assembly GCF_019279795.1). Taxonomy (NCBI): domain Eukaryota; kingdom Metazoa; phylum Chordata; order Ceratodontiformes; family Protopteridae; genus Protopterus; species Protopterus annectens. The sequence continues at coordinate 556,682,614 of NC_056738.1, read as the reverse complement.
AAAAAAATTGGCTGTTTGGCATCATTGACACAACTGTCACACTGAGTGGCTTGTATTAGGATTATGAAAAGCATCAGGCTGTTTGGCATCATTGACACAACTGTCACACTGAGTGGCTTGTATTAGGATTATGAAAAGCATCAGGCTGTTTGGCATCATTGACACAACTGTCACACTGAGTGGCTTGTATTAGGATTATGTAAATAATCAGGCTGTTTGGCATCATTGACACAACTGTCACACTGAGTGGCTTGTATTAGGATTATGTAAAGCATCAGGCTGTTTGGCATCATTGACACAACTGTCACACTGAGTGGCTTGTATTAGGATTATGTAAAGCATCAGTGTCATTTTGTACAACAATTCTTACAAAAGAACGTCAATAGTGCTTAAAACACAACATTGGTGAAACAGGAATTTCAGTAAAGATTGTGCTGACTTGGAGATTCCTGAAGTTCAGAAAAGAGTCTTGCCTCATAAATCACCTCAGCAAGGACAACAAGCCCTGGAGAGCATGTGTGTTTCAATGAGGAAGTATCATGGTATAGGTGTAACTGGAAACCCAAGACACTGACATGATTCTATACCATCTGTCTGTCCGTGGTGAAGTACATACTATGAACACTAGAAAACATGGCAAATACATACCTTAAATAGTATGGGGATCCCAGGTTATATGCTGAGACATTGTTACATTATGTAAGTAGAGTGTGGGTGGGTTGTGCATGACTAAATGCAGCTGATGAATAGGTTCATAAAGGTGGTGTGTCTCTTGCGATGGCCACAGCAAGTTAATGGTTGAAGGCTGTGCTCAGAACTAACTGATATGTTTCATCTGCTAATTTACAGCTGTTGTCATGACCACCTGAAGGAGGTGTCAACTAAGAAAGTTAACTAGCCACAAGAATGAAGTACTAGTGTAGGCCTTTCACATACATGCCGAAGTTGATTCAAATAAGCATTACTGGGGCCAGATTTGGTAAAGAGAGATGTAGGATCTAAATGCTGTGGATGGCTGTAATAGGTTGTACAACAGATGCAGCAAAAAGTAACTGATATGATACTCTTTGCAAAGGACAAAGCACAATGCATTGCAAAATCAAGTGGTGGACAACCAACAGTGAAGAGTCTCATGAAAACTGAAGAGTTTTTAGTGCCATTAGCAGGCCAAGTGGAGCAGGCTTTTCATACCTAAGGGTGGCTTCAATGTTGAAAATGGTCTGGCACCAAGCTCTCATGCATCAGCAAGGGAATTGCCAGGCTAGAAGACAGCTAAACATGAAGGACTTGATCAAATGCTGTTCCAAGTAAACATACATACTCCTATCAGCTCTAGAAAAGATCTTCTGGTGACTCCATAGAAGACCTTTGGTTGAGGTACAAGCAGTATGTAAGTTTGCTTGGAACGAAATCTGGAGAAGTCCTAACCATTTATTTAGTGGTTTTTTTTATTTTCTTTTTTATAGTGACTTGCTTTTTCGTTATTTTATATATAATTCCAGGTTAGCAGTGTCCATTACTCTGTAGCATAGCACTGTTCACTGCATGTTTGAATGGAAAGATTAACCAAAGCCCAGCTTCATATTTGTTCTAGCAGTCTCCTGTGGTCTGCAGCAACCTGCATAACAAGATATGTCTATCAACATGGCATATAGCTGTACATTCATCAGTAACAGTATGCTTGTTCATACTTCTGCAGGTTCCACTGGTGGATGGTCCATTACAACATAATGATATAGACCTGCTCTCAGCAGGATGCCTGTGGCTGACAGTGATGGCAACATATAAGTGATACAGTCCAGTGGCACAGTAGCACTGTCTGCAACAATACAATCATTACTGAGGCTCCTGTAGAAGTAAAAACTAAGCATATAGTATCACCAGTGCATGGCAGACAATCGGTATTTAAATGTCTCTCACTGGCTCCATCTTTGCCCCCAGAATGCATAGCATGTGGCATGAGCACTACCACTGAAGTATGCCTGTCCACCATAGGAGAAAGATAGAGAGTCTTACCTCACTGCCATGACTCCAAGTCTGCCTCTTTTATGGTTATGAAACTCAGCATTGGCCAGTAGATATGAAAATCAATGATCCAGGCACAGACTGCTGCTATCCACAATATTGTGGAGGTGGTACATGCATTCTGTTTCTTGTAGGACAATGTGCACCAAGTGATTTGTAGTTTAAGGAAAGAGAACACACAGTGCTGTGATGTCACTGGCTGCAAATGTTGCCTCCATAGCTGCAGCCATAGGATACATTGCAGCTGCCCTCTAGAATGGGTTAACAGGCCATTCAGACCATAATCATGGGAAAGCCTCCCTGCAAGGTGGCCAGGTATATGCCATCCCAACTCAGATGATTAGAGATGCAAAGGAATGGCATACTGTGCATCCCATTGATTGCACTTGTGGTGACGTAGTTTGAAACCTTTTTAAACACTCTTCCAGTCTACTCAGAATGTATCCACCATATCTTGGTCTGTGCACTAGTGATCCTTATGGCAGATGGTGTAGAGGTTAAGGTTGCAAACTTTAGTCCCTGTGGTACAGGATTTGATCCCCTCAGACCTCATTAGCCTTCTGTATGACCTTGAGCAAGTCACTTAACCAAACTTTGCTTCTAGGTCACCCCTGACCAAGGTTTGTGTCTAGAGGGCTTGCCTGGTTAACAAACAGGATTATTATTATGGGTATGGGTGTGCATAATGGTTAAAGTCTTCACCTTATAAACACAAGTTATGGGGTTTCATTCTGATGTCTGGTTATTGTGTAGATTTAAAATGGCCCTTCAGGACAGTTAACCTAGTATTCACCTATAAACCTTTACTGGGTGCTGTTAGTACCTCTTTTGATGGTGTGAATAGCTAAGATTCATGACATTGTGGGCGCTTGTCCCAACCATGCCTACTAATACATGCTCTGGTACTAATGCTGCAGTTACTGCTAGTATTACTACAATCTTGCACATGACAAATTTCCATATTCATAGGGGGCATGCACAGCTTTCCATTTTATGCATTTATGAATCAGTCCGCCATTTTAGGTGTTATTGTTTGCATAATCTGTGTGGTTAATTTGCAAGGCATTGTGGGTTCCTCAATTACATGTCATGATGCATTTATTGGTTTGCACTTTTAAGCCCAGCATGACCATGCTGTGTCTTACAATTGCTCACATCCTCTGCATGTTCACTTCACACACTGGGTTTTCACCCAACAGTGCACTAGACTATGAATCCCAGCCACTGTCTTAGTTCTGTTATTGGAGAGCTAGTAAAAGAAAAAGTACTTTTCATAGAGAAATTGTATATAGCTGTAGGCAACTCTGAAGCATTCCAGCCCTGTATTCTGCAGTACTTACTTGTACATAATTAAGTTCTCCATACTTTTAGAATATTCAAATTTAACAAGTGATAGCTTTGAGCATCTGCAGTATCTCAGAATGTTGAATGTCAGCATATGGCCTTAAGAGACCTGTTTCTACTGCTAAATATAGACTTTGTCAGGCCTTGGAGATTGAGGGAGTCAAATAAATGTACCATTCTCTAAAATAAGACAATCATAGTTTACATTTTTTTTCCTAGAACAGTGGTAGAGACTATGCAGTTTTCTTCTAATCTTTACGTATCAAGAAGTATATCCCTTCATTTTAAGATTAACCTACTGCAGCGAAAAGCTTAGTTACATTCTTATTTCACTGTCATATACATTTTCAGCAAGTATTGTTGGAAACTTTCTGCAAGTGCCACTACGGTCAAAATCAAAAATGTTTAGACCGGTAAAGCAATGTTAACTACTAGCATATTTTCATGGTCTGAGCAGTTTGCTGAAAAAGCAAACAAAAGTAATCAAATGCAAAATGCTTGGGGTCTAAGAACTACATCCTGCTCAACAACTTAATGGATTAAAATAATTAATGTAAATTTACTGCTCTTTCAGAGAACTAATGCATTACAGTCATTAGTCTGTTCAGTGAAAGGTCCTGCCATGAGGAGGGAGGGAGTGTTATATATGGAAGGTCCCATAGCTATTAATTTGTTCTCTTTATTCTATTTTCACACTCAGGCAGACATTTTGCTTTTGCAACATAACAGCAGAGGGGTCAGAAGTATATACGTGTATATAGTTGTGAATAGTTAATGCTAGGAAGATGAGTGAAGTAACATCAACAGTCATCAGCAGTGTGAAAACTGATTTCACCTTTATTACCAAACTGAAGATAGGGCATACTAAGACAATTATAATGTATAAACATAACAGAAGTACTGGTTTATCATGGCTAAAAGGAGGGAATGCAATTTCATGAACAGAAAATTGGTTGCTTTCACCTGAGTTCCGAATGAAAAACATATTTTACTTCAGATGTGTTTACTGAACTTTATATTTTTTTCTGTTGTTATATTGACCATTTTTCCCAGTGACAGTATTATATATTAAGTTTTTTAATGTGATATATTTTTTACAACATCCTCATGACTTCTGCCTCCCTTCTTGCATCAAGAAATATCATTAACTGCAGTAAGTGGTGTTATATTTTATCCTATTCTTAAGGAACTGGTAAAGTAAATTACAAGTCTTTTTCTCCATCCAGAAATGTAGTCATTACTCCCACACCAATGCAGCAAGTGGTCAACTACAGTACCACTGTGAGATGTGTACACTTTTCATGCCATCCTACCCAATGATCAGAATTCAGCACAATTGCTAAAAGATAATAAACTGTGATTTATTTACTCTTATTTATTTATTTATATTTGTTTACAGGGGTAGTACACTGATCTCAGTGAAAAATTTGCAGGTAGAGCCCAGGTGAACAGTATCATATATAAGAAATGAACAATATATATTTACAGATATAAAAATATATGCTAAAAACAAATATGTATTTATAGATGCAAAATATGCTACAACATTTAATTCAAGAAACAGTTTACAAAGTCAAAACATGGATGGAAAAAATGGAATTATACTTAGCAGAGCTTTACGGATAAGATGTAGCCATAATGACTGTGACATGTGAGGTCAGTTTGGATTTCACCTTTGATTTCGGACTTACATATTCCGGTCTTCCCATGTATAGCAATGCCTGTTTTCTCATGTTGTACATACAGGAAGGTCTTGAAGGCCAAAAGAAATAAGTATAAATGTGTAAATATTTCTGTGTCTAGTTGTGTATTTGTTTGGTAACATGACAGGAATAAGCTTGTGGTTTTAGAGCTATCGCCAGAAATAAAATGTCCACCACTCTGTGAAGGAGGCATAGCATGTACTGCAGTCTTACATTTATTCAGGTATTCATTTTGCTAGTTAGTTTGTGATAACATACAGCTTGAAAAGTCATGGAAGTTAGTGCTGCTCAGCATAAGCAGCTGTCGAACTGAATTCTCTAGTTCAGTTCCTTCAACAGGTTGCTGAATTCTGAGTCGATGAAAACTTGCTGTAGTAGATACTTTGAGATGAGTAGATGTTATGTTCTGCCATATGGGAGTCATTAGAATAGTAAATATGAGTGAAATAAGACTTTTGTGGCAGACAGATATTGAAACAAACAGTTGAGAAGTGATAAAGTTAGAAATTATTTTTTTTTCTATTTAAAAGTAGCAATTAAAACAAAAAAAAAAACATGGACTTGGAGTAGAATGAGCACTAAACAATATACTGAAAGTGAGAGTCTGCTGTTGGGTTCTGTGCGGCCTGTCATCATTCCAGTTGAATACATATGGGATGTGAAGAACCCCTTAGGTTCTTTATAATATGCAATGAATTATAGTAGTAGTTCATTGATTGAACAGCTTTTCTTTAATTCAGGGACTGACAAAACCCACTAGTGTCCTGAAAGAAAAAGAGACACGGTGGATGGAGTGCCCAAGGATTGTTAAATACTGGCTTATTTGGAGGAGTGTATGACTCTCATTGGCTGGATAGACAGAAGGTGTTTATTTTACTGTATGCAGTTATAGGTTATCATAGGCACTGATTCTTTATCACATACCCGAGTACCAGAGAACTGGGGAGTGATCGATGTCCAAAACAGTAGTATGATAGAGATGGGAATAAATGTATGGCAGGACGTGCACTGCTGGTTGGGAGTAGGAGTTTAACACTTTGTAAGAAGTTTTAATAATTCTGAGTGAATGCTGACATACAGTTGGGAGGGTGGCCTAATGGTTAAGGTGTTTGCCTTACAAACACGAAGTGCAGGGTTTGAGTCTCACAAGGGATAATTTGCTAGGCTTAAAATGGCTCGCAAGGGCAGTTAGCTTAGTATGAACCTATAATCTAGTAGCATAACATTAAACAGGAACTCATTTGAAATTTCTGTTAGTTACAAATCTACATATTGCATTACATTTGGTTTGATGGCAAAAGGAAACGTTTAGCCTGTCTAACATACTGTTGAATACATTTATTGTATGCCTCCAGTAACACAGTTTGACCAGACATTCCCAGTGTACCAAGTACACAGCAAAAAAGCCACCTTCAATTATTTAGTATATGCAGCTACATGGCTATTATTTAGTCCTGTTAAACAGTGCAAATGAATGTGTATTACCAGATTTATACACTTAGTTTATTTCACTCTATAATATTATGTCCATAACTTGCACACGGTGTGCTAAGTCTTTTGGTGCTGATACGAATAGCAACTATAGGAATATTTCTGCTTTGTTAACAAGGGTTTTTATTACTGGAATTAAGTTTCTTTAGTTTTGAATTTTGTTGCTCTTGCTGAACTGCCTGTATTGCTATGCTATGAGAAATGACACACGTGACATTCTTAACTACTGCCTTTTCTTAGAATTTTGCCAAATACTCAAAATGTAGATATTGATTTTGTCTATTTTACATTTCAGTAATTAGTTTGAATGCCACCAAAATCCTAAGTTATAAACACATTAGCTTGATTGTGGTGGCTTTGCCATACTTTGAAAAAGTATAACTAAATTAGGTTTTAGCACTTTAATTTACATTCCCCAAATAAATAACTCATTGGTCTTTGAGCTTTCTTCCCATTTAAAATCACTGCTGGTATGTTTTGTATTAAAGAGGCAGCAATGGTTAATTTTCTGTGTCTATTTTGTTTTACTCTTTGTTTAAGTGACCGTAGATTTATTATACCAAGTAAGATGTGGGGGCTGTGTCCCCATATGATAGGTATGGGGGGATTGCCACACTGCAAGAAAAAAACGTGCTTTTAGTTTTTTCATCAGATTAAATTCCTGACCAGCTGAAATCAAAGAGTTGATGAAGGTATATTTTGTAGCAGAGAATTTTCTGTTTGAGTTTTTGCTTGTAATAGGGTTACTGGCTCAGTATTTCACTCTGCCAGCAAAATAAATGATTGAGTGAATAGTTGGCTGAAGTCAGGAAGGAATGAATACTTGCCAGAAAGTGAAGCATGTCATGACAGCATTTCATTGTTCTCTGTAGGCCTTGCAATTTCATTCCACAGAGAGGAAGAGAAGACACTTTTTAAGATACTTCTCCTTTTCCTAGAATTCCACTGGGTTTGAGAACTACCCATGTCACGTTGCTGTTTCTACAGTTGCTTCATTTGGAATATTATTGTGCCATTGTAAAATTATGTGATGAATACAGAGAGGAATAACTTGATAAAATCATTGCATCCAATTTCTCTAGTATAGTATTGCTCAAAATGCTTTATTTGTTTTTTTTTTTGGTATTTGGTCATCTGATCACAGGTAGAATGTTTTAAAGCCCATATCATGTAAATGATAAGTGGATAACACTATCATGGAGGATATAATGCACTACAAAGTATGGCAACCTTTAAGTTAGCTACATTAAATGAAGGTTCAGGGGTTTCACCATGTTTGGTGGTATGAGAGACATTACTCCTTACTGAAAAAAAAATACAAAAAAAAAAAAAAATGTTTCCATTTAGTTACTTGGACATGACCAAACAGCCTGCAGTCATACATCATTAAATTCTCCATACTAATGTTATAGTCATTTTAAAGACATGTACCACAAATTTTGAAAGAACTATGCAAGTATTTACTTTTGCTTTTAAAGGATGCACATTTTTTATGCTATTTAGAGAAACAAGGTGTTAAGTGTAAAATGTTAATCGATATACCTTACCTATACTAACTAGTCTAATTTAATCAATGATGAATGTTTCTAAGGGTAATATTTCCATTTGTTGCAGACCTGCATACAAACAATTGAGGCTGCAGGCACATTTGGGGTTGAAAATCATTATATCTCATGTCAGAAGTAGAATGTTTTGTTAAAGGTTGTTACAGTCAGAGAGTTCATTTTCCCTGCATGCAGAAGCCATATAGTTGGAATGGGTTCACTTCATAATGCCGAATTTCCAAAGCATCGAACTTCATATGGCCGAGACCATATGATCAATGTTTCTGAACCTCGCCATTATGAACGGAGATCTGCATACAGCGCGGAATGAGAGAATTCCCTTTTCCTCGCTGTAGTGCGATCTTGGAGTTGGTATATTTAAATAGCGGTGGTGTGGGGGGTTCAGGGGGGCTTGCTCCCCTGCAATAATGGTGAGAAAAGTGTTTTTTTCTTTTTTTTGTGGATTTATTTTACAATGTCGAGATTCCGAAATTTCGATCATGTGGTCTTGGCCATATGAAATTCGATGTTTCGAAAATTCGGCATTGTGAAGTGAATCCAGTTGGAACACATAAGTTTGGGGATGGTAGGTAAAAACCCATAATATAAATATGGTTTTTTTTTCATTCTCAGTTTCTTTTCTTTAATTTTGTTGACAAAACCTTGTTGTTCCTGTGGATTTTAATGAATCAAATACCAGAAAACGTTTTATGTTTTATTGTCCTATATTTGTTTTAATAATCACTGCTGCAGTTTGCATTGGTATGTCAGTATTTGTGAGACTATATGAATAAACATTTGAACATATACATCTGTGTGAATTAGTGTTTATATATATATATATAGAAACATGAAAGATCTAAAATGCGAATGTATGTACATCGACACATAAAGGTTGATGTACATACACAGAGAAACATGTAAACGGCGAAAATCAAAACACCGAACGTGTTTTCTAGCCAGCAGCACGGTGGTAGGGATAAGGAAGGATATCCTTTTCCTCACTGTAGTGCGGTCTTGGAGTTGGTATATTTAATTAAGGTGGTGTAGGGTGTGCAGGGGGACTTACCCCTGCATAAGCTTGTTAATGTATTTTTTTATGTTGTACTTACCTGTGTGGCATGTTTTGTTGATTAAACATGTTCATCATTTTGATTTTTGCCATTTGCGTGTTTTGCTGTGTATGTACATCGACCTTTATGTGTCGATGTACATATATTTGCATTTTAGATCTTTCGGGGTTTTAATATAGACCCTATATATGGGTCTATGCCACAATATTGAGTTTTCAGAAACTAGAAATTCATATGGTAGAGACGATATAATTGAGTTTCCAAAATTCAAACTTCTAAAAACAACAAAAATGTACCTTTATTTCTACATATTTAAAGGAGGACAAGCCACCCCCACATCCCCTGCATATTATATATATATCAACTCCAAGATCACACTACAGTGAGGAAAATTATAAATTCCCCGATTTTCCCTGTACCATGATCTCCATTCAAAAGCTTTGAGTTTTCAGAAACTTGATCATATCATCTGAATAATATGAATTTCAAGTTTCTGAAAATTCAAGCTTCTGAAGGGGACCCATAGTATGTATGCATGTTTGTGTTTGTGCGTGTGTATTGTATCTGTTTGCTCATGTGTGTATAAGTGCTGATATGTCTGTATATATATATATATATATATATATATATATATATATATATATATATATATATATACATGTCTGTTTGTATACGCTTGTAGGTTTGCATTTGTGCATGGTTTTGCACATGCATGTCAGTTTGGTTCTGTGAGTTATTTATATGCATATCTGTGTGAATCTATTTGTATGTAGTTTATTGGTATGTGCAGCGCGTATGCAAGTGTGTTTGTGCATGTGTTTATATGAGTGCAAATGTGTAGTTGTCTTTGTTCATGTCTGTATATGTGAGTGCCTGCCTATATTCTGTGCTGTTTTCTGTGAGTGTGTATGTGTGTCTGTGTTTTTAAATTAACATACAGTATGTATCTATGCAAATGTTGTGAATATATTTTTGTGTGTGTATTTATGTATGTATGTATGGGTATGTTGGAATGCTTGAGTTTTGACATGAACCTATGTGTGTGTGTGCGCGCGCGTGTGTGTGTGTGTATCCATGGTGAAATGTGCATGTCAATAAATGCATGTACGAATGCATCTTAGAATATTTTTATGTTTGTACATGTGTTTATGTGTGCGTTTCAGGTAATGTGTCTCTCATACCTAGAGGTGGTCATTTCTGCATATGTATCTCTGTGTGCATTTCAGTTTATATGCATGTAAAGTGAATGCGTGCACACTGTGTGTGTGCTCACAGTTTATTGTATTTGTGAATGTGTTAACTGACTCATTTACAAGCCTGACATTCATTATTTTTCATCTCTGCTGCAGTAGCCTTAGCTATAATGGGTTATATCCTGCAAAGGATAAAACAGCTTCCCAGTTCCAAAGCTTTAGGGCACAATCCATGCACCCAAACTGTCAATCAGCTTGAGATTGATTGACTGAAAAGGTAGGTTTGGCCACCAAGCCCTTAATAGCCTTCCTACCATTGAAGAGAGAGCTTCCTCTACACACTTTTGAGAATAGTCAGTCATCTTGTTCTGTTCCTTTGCTGGGCAGACAAATTGGCTTTAGGGAAAAAAAAAAACTTCCACAGTAAAAGAAAAATGTTTGTTTTGCTGTACTTTCCTGTTTAGAAAAGTTATTTTTAAGCCAGGAGATTGTGTTTTCATGAACTATCAGTAGACTTAATTGTACTTTTAAACAGGAGTGCACTCTTTTCATGTCAGTTTAAAGGTAGCGTAAAGTAATTGGAAACCTTTTTTTTTTTTTATCTGTGGAGAATTTGTTTTTATTTTATTTTTATGAGCTGGTAAAGTGTTTTAACTAGCTTTTATTGTATTTTCATGTGAAAAAGTTACATTTAAAGCCTTTTAATTTTTACTAGCTTTTGCTCCTTGTTTTCCCCAGGAAAGAGGCAGCATTTTTGGTTTGACCATGGAACAATCTACAGGTCCCATGGTTGGTCCTCCTTCTAAACACAAAAAGAAAAAGTTAAGAAAACAGCCTTTGTTACCTCAGCAGGCTAGCTGGTTGGTGCCTCTGCTGTGATGATAGCTTGTTCCTCATACCACTTATCTTTTACCCCAGATCCGTATGGTGTAGCACCTACAGCCACTATGGACTGAGTGTTAGCCACATCCTCTGCACTGTTGGGGTCTTCTCAGTGGACAAAGGAGAACCAGTCTGAGGGAACAAGGTAGACTTCTCTGTTATATCAGAAACAGCTGCTGCTGCCATTAATATCACTGTTTGCCCCATTTTTCCTGAGAAAAAGAAACAAAACTAAACATGTATCTGCTCATCCTCAAATTTCATTAAACAGGAGTAATTTAGCTTGTCTGGCTCTGGGTTTAATTCAGGCTATTGATCCTTCTTATAAAATGGTTTCTGGAAAAATAAAGAGGGATACCTGTTTTCATGAAGAGATTCAAGATTCTGAATCTGGACAGGAAGATGAGGGGATGGATACAGGGTTTTCTCTTCAGTTTACTAATTCAGAATCAGATGAGAGCTCAGGTTCTGTTTCTCCCCCTCTCTGGGTTTCACGTTCTCTGAGACTATTTGCAGAATTTGCCAGTGTTTTCAGTGGGAAAACACTGAGGTTTCTCAGTCCCTTAAAATATACTATGAGCTGTGACAGAAAGAATTTCTAAAACCTTCACCAATTTCTTCATTTCTGTCAGCTTTAGAGAATGTGTGTATCACTGCCTGTTATTTTCCTGATAGTCAGCCTGCTGCCTCTAAAAAGCCCTTTAATTTTTATAAACTCTTCCCAAACCTGACCTAGCAGCTATAGCTTTAGAGAATCCTGCTAATGCTAAACATTTAATTAACTTCAGTCCTTCTCTTTATGATAAGGATGGGAAATTATTCATGAGTACAGGGAAAAAAGTGTATGATTCTGCAACTTTGATTTTCAGAATTTGGAATTGTCAGGCTCATATAAAGATTATTCTAATTGTGAACCCATAAGGATTGTTTTGTCTGTAGTTTCTTCTTGATAAAAAATCTGCTTTTAATAATTTAGTTTCTTCCAATACACAAGTCACTACTCCTTGTTTATAGTGTGTGTGTGATTAAGTTCATACTTTTTCCAGGGCTATGGTCACTGGTACTGTTTTCTGGAGGTTTGCCTGGCTGTATTCGCAAAGCCTCCCAGTGAGTGTGAAAAATGATATTTTAAATTCCTCTTTGGATAGAGATTTAGTTCTTTGATCATCTGCTGCAGAGATGATCAGAACGTGTAATAAAAGGGGTAAGTAGCTACAGGGAAATCTGTAAGATGTTTTTACTCATTTTTTTCCACATTTTCTAAGAGATTCTCTAACCCCTCATCCAGTTTTGGAAAAAATAAAATAAACGCTCTCAACAAAATGCAAATAAACAGATGTTTAAGAAGAAATAGCAAGGAGATTCTAAAAAGAATTCAGGAAACCCACCCCCATAACCAAGGACAGTCCAACAAGTCAGAATGACTGTTTAGGGGACTTTGTTCCCTCCTCCCACATTGGCAGCTGTTTTTCCCTTCCAGAAAGTTTGAATCTCCACTTTTCTGTTTGGCAAAGTTTCAGACCAATGGGTTCGGAAGATCATTCATCAAAGTTACAGATGAAAGTTGGGGGAAATCCCTCCTTTTCAGGGGTAATTCCTCATCCATCAGACCATACACTTTTATTTCCACTTGTTCTTCATCACATGCTGTGTCAGGGAGTGCTAGAAACTGTGCCTCCATCGCAGGTTAGAAAAGGTTTTTATTGGCTGATATAATGGTTATGGTGTTTACCTCACAGATGCAAGGTACATAGTTTGATTTTCACCTTTGGTCATGACCTGATAATTGGCTAGGCATGTAATAGTCTGCAGACCGATAGCCTAGTATTTACCTAAGAACAGGTAGTCTATGAAAATAGGTCATGCTGGTATTATCACCCTCATCAGGTACAGGCTGGTACAGAGGGTTATGGCTGTGAGCTATATTTCTTGTGGTAAAGAGTTTGATTCCCTCAACCATCATTTATGGATTGGGGTGATGTAATGCTTAAGGTGTTTACCTTGCAGACACAAGGTACAAAGTTTCATTCTCAGCTTTGAGAAAAATTGGCTAAGCCTGAAATGGCCCACAAGGGCAGCTAGCCCAGCACTTACCCTGTACATCTATTTAAGGATGTTTTTAGTGCCGCAGAGAAAAAAATGTGGAGATGAGTTCTGGATCTTTCCTCCTTAAACTTGTTTGTGATCATGCCTAAGTTCAAAATAATGTCACTTCACAATCTGTTAAAAGATGTTTGTTATCACATCCCTATTCATTCAGACTTCAGATGTTATCTTAAAGATTTGTGTGATTATATTGTATTATCAGTTATCTGCCTTACCCTTTGGTCTATCCACTGTACCAACGGTGTTTACAAAGTATCTAGCTCCAGTTATAGCTCATTGCAAGCTATAGCATATCCACATTTTTCCATATTTAGAAGACTTGCTTACCTTTGCAGAGTCTATTTTTCTAAGTGTCAGGAAGCTGGGAGTCCAATAGGACATTCAAAAATTATTTTGACTCCTTTACACAGGATTGTATTTCTGGCGAATCAGCTATAAACTTCAGTTCATAAAGTTTTTCTAACACAGTAAAAAAAAAAAAAATCTATATCTATATCTCTTTCTCAGGTTTTCCACTCAGACTTCAGTCACTGTGAATGAATACCTCAGGAATTTGGGTCTCATGGCATCTGATTTTCATGACGCACCTGACAACACTCCACATGAGAAAGATACAATGGTGTATGAAGTCTGTTTGGTCCCTGTACCAACGTCCTTTGTCATTTCAGAGCCCAGCGCTGGTGCTTATTAGAAGAGAGATCACTTGGTGGAGACAGTAAATATCCTTAAATCCAGGTCTCCTCTTCTCCCTACTAGCTCCAAAGCAGTCATTCACCACAGATGTTTTGGACTTTGCTTGAGGATCAGTTTCAGGAAGGAGGGATAAAAGTGCAAGGTATATGGGGCACACAGGACAGAGGCAAGCAAATTAATATAAAACAGATGCTTGCACTGAACAAGGCACTCAATTCTCTGAATCATCTTGGGTCCCTAGGACCTCTTCAAGTTGCTATAGACAATGCCGCAGTCATGTAGTACATCAGCAAAAGAAGGGGACCCAGGAAATTGCTTTACAACACAATCTCAGTCTATAGGCATTGTACATTCAATCAGAGCAAACATGTGTGGCAGGAAAGATAAGTAGGAGAAGGGCAGACCCTCATGAATGGAAATTAGATCAGGCAGTCTTCTACGATTTGATCAATCTTTTGGGTTCCTCAAGTAGACCTGTTTGTCTCCTCTCTGAACAATCAGCTGGACAAATTGCACCCCAGAACTCCATGTAAAAAATCCTTGAAAACAGATGCCTTTTCTTTTCTTTGAAGAGGAACATCCCTGTATCTTTTCCAACCTTCCTACTGATATCCAGAGTACTTCTGAAGATTCAGAAGGAATCCCCCAAGATGATTGTGATGACTCCTTTCTGGCTCAAGCAACAGTGATTCTTCCTTCTTTTGGAAATGGCCTGGGGCAATTAATACAAGCTTCCTCACTTTTTATTGTCCCTAGCATTGTCCTTTCAGGGTTCAGTCTCAGTCTCCCTGTTGACATGAAAGCTGTGAAGAGCTTGGTATCCAAATATGTCTTTTTAGTAAGCTTGGAAGGTGCCTTAAATCTTTGGAAGATGTCTGGTTATTATACTGATCAAGATACAATCCATATAGCTAAGGCTGCTGCAGCAGTGATCATTTGGACATATACTTTTGTGGCATGTTTATTTACACAAGTGTACTTACTTGTGTGTTGGCGCACACATGCATACCGGTGTGTGTGTGTGTGTGTGTGTGTGTGTGTGTGTGTGTCTTTATGTATTTGTGTGGATACATTATGCTTGTGTGCAATATATGCAGCTGAGTGCACATTTGTAAGATGAGTCAGTATATGCATATGACTTGTAGTGAGAGATATTGAGATCTTCACTATATGAAAACTACATTTTGACTTGAAGATAAATTTGTGTCTATCAGAAGTAACTGAATGGAACATAGCTTGTGTGACGTCTCCACTCTGGGCCAGTAATCAAGGAGCCTGAATCCTCACCACTGACACTGGGGAGGGGCATACACTTGGAATACAAATGGATAAATTCAGTATTTCAAAATGCAGACCTTTCTGCATCATGCACAATTTCCTTAAGAGCACAAAGGGAACAAAGTCAGCCCAGGGTCTGGATTTCTTTATATCTGTCCCTCTCTCTCCAGGGCTCCAGAAAGGCTCCCCACTAGTACACCTATAGAGTTAAGTACTCAGCTGAGTGTTCAAGCCAAGTCCTCCAGCTCCCCTCTCTTTGAAACCAGTGCTTTGTTTCTCTGTGGCAAGTAGCTGACACACACACACACACACACACACACACACACACACACACACACACATACACACACACACACACACACACACACACACACACACACACACACACACACACACACAGTAAGATTTGATTTTCACAAACACATGCACGCAGACACACACACACACACACACACACACACACACACACACACACACACACACCCCTGAGAAAGGCTGACACAGATTTCCCCAGTTTGCCCCCTTCTGCCCAGAAAGTAAGGTAGTTATCACTGCAACAAGATGCTACAAACCAAGCTACCTAAGGCTCTTGCAAGGGTACCCAATTCTATTGAGTGAAATTAATATTAATACAAATGGTGATGCTGACAAAAGAGCCAGGCTTTAGGAGTGGCCACAGTGTCACCAACAGATATAAGTACTCTCAAAGGTTAAAATATTCTCTAAAGAATCAGCCACAATGAAAATTTAAGATATATTTAATAATATATAATAAAAGAACTTGAAAATATGAAATATCTATTTACAGTAAATGCCATAGTTTTAATCATAAATAATATTCAAAATAACACAGCTGGAAAGATTCACACAGTTACAGAAAACAGTAGTTATCTATTATCACTATATTTTCTGACTGATTTAGAGAATTACTGTGTCTACTTACTTAATACAGCAAGGCAAGATGAAGTAGGTGAGGGATCCTTCTATATCAGGTTCCAAGAAACAGACTGCCCTGAGACTTCTGTCTCACCTAATATTAAAACATTATTTCTGTACAGAATGACATCATATACATCTAGTCAGCTTACCTCTAGTTCACATGCATCCCCAATTGCTAGAAACTACCAGGATTTAGCACCTACATGTCAACAATACACACACAAGTGCATTGCTCAAATCTTGTGCAGCTTCTGGAAGTCATAAAACTATTACAAACTTCTACTCCTCCTACAGAGACTAACAAACCACGCTTCTTACAGAAATTGCATCTTTGGCTTCATTCAAAACTGTGAGATAACATCTTTATGGGCTAGGCCCAGTAATTAAATGTTTTACTATTTTCCAAAGTTAGGTAGAGCTGAGCTTTACCTCTTCTCTTCCAGTATCCTCTGGTAACATGTACATATTTAATTCACTTACAATACAGTCACGACCCACTGTTGGTACATTTTTAACACAAGAAACTTTACAAATCCATTTTAAACAGAAGCATCTGTATAAATCAGTTTGATATTCAAATAACATATAATTCTTTAGTAAATTCCAGCTAGCTGTGCTGGCATATGTCACACATCCACTGCCCTGCTTCTCCTGGCATAGCTGGCAATACTTCATTAATGGAGCTTTGTCGTCTGAGCTAACATGAATCTTACCCAAAAGAATGTAAATCAGGGATGTGCTCATTTTAAATAGTATAATCTTTTGAAAGTTTTTGAAGTGACATGCAGTTTCTATAAGCACTGATGGATGAACTAGTATTTACAGTGATATCTGTTAAATGAGACCTCCTTGGTTTATAGCTCTTGAAATGACAAGAATGTATTTCGTAGCTAATAATATACATTAAGTTATTACCAGTCATTAGAGAAATGCTCAGAGGCAAACCCTGTTTCTTTCTCTAGTTACATAGGTGGCGTGTTGTCATCTCTGCTCAGCAATTTCTGTTCTCGCCATAAAGAGTCAGCTCAGGAATGTAGAAAGCAGTGATGGGTGACAGTGATCAATGAAGAGTGAATGTAGAGAGAGAAGGTTTCAGCTTCACACAGGCAGAAACTCTTTATCTCTTAACACTGCTTAGGGTATGTTAATCTTTTCATGGGTTTAGAAACCATATATAATCCGTTTATATGACAAGTAATACCATGCATTTTGTAGAGTACCCACACCTACAAATTGGACAAAAGAGTAAAGATACTGAACATTACCTATAAAAGAGTTTTTGCATATATATTTTTTAATTGTACATTTTTACTGAATGCCATTAGTAAATTACTGAAGCAGGATTTTATTTAGTCTAAGCTGTTTTTTGTCTTCCTTACGTAAAACATGATGGGCATGAATGGTTTTGTTCTTTATCAATCAGCTGGTTCTTTTGAAATGACTTTTTCTGAACATTTGTCAGTCTATGGTGCATGGCCAATGGTAGTGTTAAAGGAACTAGGTACAGTTGACTGCCATGCTGTGACATGTTAATAGCCATGAAAGCCATGCTCATAATTTTAGGGAAAAGCGCAATGGAAAGGCAGTGAAAACTGTCATGTTTTACAGATTCTGAATCTGGATGATCTTGAAACAGCTCCATATCATTCATAGTTCCTCTGTTAGAAGATGCTCTAAGGCTTTTCACATTTTGTACCCCATCCTTGGCATTTTATATCACATTTTGGCAGGATGCTGCACATAACTTTTTCAGCTTCCTTCAGTATGATTGTTCCCTACTCCCTTCCATAGAATATTACAGTATGCCATTTTTACCTGTCTTGGTCACAGTTCTGTAATTGTCAGTGATTCACTTTTTTGGGTTAAACTCTTATCTTTATGTATTTGCTCTAACCAGGCCTATTTAAAAATACTTGTCATTTTCTGTAGGCAACTGGAAATTAAAAGTATGCCTTGGTTGTCTGAGGAATGATCTGGCTTAGTAAGACCAATTGTCACAGAGTCACATGAATGGTGACCAATATCATCTCTCAGGTTATTCTGTAATCGGGTTAAAGAAATTAACAGTTTTCCATTGTGGTAGCTGTGGTCACCATAAAGTAAGAGTAGGACTGCTCATGAAAGCTACATGCTCCAGGAATTATTTGGGAAGAAATAGTAAAAAATAAAGTGTCAATAACTGTTAAGTTCCATTCCAGCAAGGTAAACTGTACAGAAGAAAACATCCATTATGAATTATTTATGCATAAAAGAACCCTCTGCACTACAATGAGGAGAGGTAGAATGCATTGCACTTCCTACACTTTTAGCAACTTATTTCTAAAACCAAAAGAAAAAAAACAGCACGCAATATGCAGATGCTTAAGTGGCCTAGAGATAGTGGTCTTTAACATGGTGCATTGCCCTGTAGATGTAGAAAAACATGAGAAACATGAGTTGATAATCACTGGTTTTGAAATAAAAGTCCTTACTGGGATCTCAAATTAACAAAAATAGAGGAGGGCATGGAGTCCTTGTCCTGAAGAATGTTTATTAAAATGAATCTCCAACTGAAAAAAAAAGCAAAGGTTTAAGAAAGCAAACCTGATAAAACTAGATAAATACTTTTATATTACACATTATGGTTGCTTTAGAGCCCATACTACAACAAACCAAAGTTTCTCACAGCCAAAACCTTTAAATTGAATTTGGACTATCCCTAGAGGAAGATGGATGAAGTATCATATAGCCAAATCTTGTGAGGCATGCATTTAAATATATATGTGACAATGATATCCTTATTTGTATGTGTCCCCTATATCATTGTCCTCCTTCAGTCCAAGAATGTAAAAGTTGGGCAACAGTGAGTGAACTCGCCTGCTGGTCTGGCCTCAATGAAAGCAGGCAAGGGTGGGGGTTAAAAGTTCTGCCATTGCCTGCAGGTAAATCTCCAAAGCTGGGGTTGATGTGTCTTGCTTTTGAATGACAGGAAAAATAAACGGTCATGTCTAGTTGTAGATGGCAGGGCTTCTGATACCTTTAGTAAATAACATCTTAGTTCATAGTGAGCCATTTTTAGTAAGGGCCAGTAATGAGTGAAGCAGTCAAATTATTTGCTACACAAAGAGTTCTCTCCTTATTTTCATCATTCTCTTTTGCAATAGGCACACTCCTTAATATTAAATATAAAACAAAAAAAATGTGTTCTTCTGTGTCCTTAGGATACTTCTTTGTATTCCATATTAAGATTCATTCTTAAGAAATACCTGTCTTCCTGTGTATTTGCCCACAATAATGCAAATAGTTTCCAGCTTCTCACCCATTAGTCTCCACTAAAGTATCTGTTAATCTGTATACCAGATTATTTAAGCTATAACCCATGCCTGGGTGTGGGTAATGCTGGATTTACCCATGGTTGGTGTGGTTTGGTCGCGAGGGCGAAGCCCGAGTGGTCAAACAAAGACAACCGTGGGTAAATCCAGCATTACCAACACCCAGAAGTGGGTTATTGCTATTATACAATGACATTATTTAAGAAAAAAATACTTACTTTTCTTATATAATGGCATTGTACAATGCCTCTGTGCTGCCCTTCCGCAGCTGTCCAGTATTCTGTGGCAGTTCTGATATACTGCGCATGCGTATGCTTACGCAGTACATCAGAGCTGTGTGTGGAAACAATGGAGAAAGTAAGATCTCTGTTGCTTTTTTAAAAGTGTCTAGCTATGTTAAAAGAGTTTAACATAGCGAGATAGCTTTAAAAAAAGCAACGGAGAAAGAAAGATCTCCGTTCCCTTTTTTAAAGCTGTCTCACTATGTTAAAAATGAGTTTAACATTGTGAGATATCTTTAAAAAAGCAACGGAGAAAGGAAGAACTTGTTTAACATAGCAAGATTACAGCAATATTGCTACCAAAAACCCCCCAAAAAAATCAAGACTTATACTAATGGAAAAAGTCCAGGCGACCGGATCTTTTCCATAAGTATAAGTTGGATTTACAACGGGCACGCTGACCAATCAGTGTGCACATTTTGGAATGTTAATGGGGGATCATTGTATAATACATGATTTTATGTTTTTGTATAATTGCCAACTTATGTAAAGCAAACCATATCTATGTATGGTTTTCACATTATAACAAACATTTTTATATAAGCATCCATTTTTTTTTCTAAAAAACAAGTGCAGCTGAAATCTTAAAAAATTAAGTGGCACACTTTGGTGTTAAACACAGTTATGTTGAATGAATCAGTTTTATTTTTGTCTATATTATGACTGCATGTAACATATAGAAACTTTTATGTCCGAATTATTATCTGTATTAACATTCTGACAAATAAGTGAAAGCTATATTAATATTATGTACATGACCATAAGATGCCCATCAACATATGTGCAGTATTTTTTTTTTTTCTTAAAGTCTATCCTTAAGTAACTTAAGACAGATCAAAGTGTTCCAAGGTATGTGCAATAGAATTAAAGCTTGTTCAGGCTTTTCCGCTACCTAACTGTGGCATCATTGTAATAAATAAAATTGAAAAACTCTGTAGCAATAATCTTGGGTTAGGAAGCTCCAGACAGAGAACAGGTGCCCGTGGAACCCTCGCACAGCAAAGCAAAAGAAGTCCAAAAAAACAATGAAGCCAGCAAGTGTTGGCAAATGCCAAATACAAAAATAATTATTTATTCACATAGGAAGAAAAATTCCCCCTATGCCTCTAATATTGTAAAAACAGTCAAACCGGTTTTGGCTCCTTAGAGCCTTCTTCAGTGAAGCACAAATAATACAAAAAGAGAGTATCAGTGCAAATACATTTGTATTTATATAGTGGATCCACACATAGGAACCAATCAAAGAACCTCATTCAAAATTGGTCATTAAGACCAGGTGAAAACAGAGCTCCAAGTTTTATAATCCATTTTCTCTCCTTCGAGCTTAGTAATTCATGCCAATAATGTTTGTCTTTACATCTGCCCTTAATGCAATCAATAATCACAAATTTGAAAGAAGCTGATGTGTGTTTTAAACTATGTTTGTATAGTGCATTGTTAATGCGTTTATTTTTAATATCACTCAGATGTTCACAAATTCTGAAACGAAAAGCCCTAGAGGTCTGTCCAACATAGAATGCAGAACAAGTGCAGGTCATCAAATAGATGACCCACTCAGTGTTGCAGTTAGCCCAAAATTTGATGTCAAAGACCTCAGAGGTATTCCTACTACTAAATTCCCTAGTATGTGAAACACGAGTGCAAAATGAACAATGTCCACATGGAATGCACCCTATAATAGGTTTACCTGTAAGAGACAACTGGGTGAAAGCAAAAGAATCAAAACCAACCCTCTTGTAGTGACTAAATTTGGAACCAATAGTCTGTCCTCTTCTGAATGAAAAGGAACATCTATCTTGAAGAAAAGAGTTCAATTTCTGATCAGCTTTAAGCACATTCCAATGTCTATGTATGATATCCTTAAAGCCCTGTGTATTACATCCATAAGTGGTCACCAGACGTAGGGGCTGTGAACTCAAGTTCTTATCCTTGTCTCTGTATGTTAATAAATCATCTCTGTTTAGATTAGAAGCCCACCGTTTGGCTACATTCACAGTACCTGGATGATAACCTCTCTTAATAAATCTATGGGTCAGATCATCCCGGGCCTCAAAAAAGGACTGTTGGCTAGAACAAATTCTTCTGGCTCTTAGAAACTGAGATTTGGGTATATTCTGGATGATATGTTGTGGGTGGAAGCTGGTGGCATATAGTAAGGAATTAAATTCCGGAAGTTTCCTGAACATCCTGGTGGACAAAGTATTGTCCTCATTTCTGGTGATTTCAACATCCAGAAATACTATCCTGGAAGTATGACAGATCAACTTGAATTCAATTCCCCATATATTGTTATTGAGGTATTCAAGAAACTCCATAAGATAATATTCATCAGCTTTCCACACCAACCAACAATCATCCAGATAACGACGCCAAATGTCCATCTCACACATATAAATGTTGTGATTATAATCATAAATCATGATTTCCTCAATGTATGCCATAAAAAGATCTGCATATATGGGTGCAAAAGACGCACCCATAGCAGTACCTTTAGTTTGCCAGAAACATTGATTTTGATAGTAAAAAACATTACTAGTCAAAACATATTCTGTAAGACATACTAAAAATGTATTAAATCCAGGTTGGTATAGACCCGATCTAGCCAACCAATAGTCCAAAGCTTGTAAGCCTGCCCAGTGTGGAATATTGGTATAAAGAGAGGTGATGTCCAAGGTACATAATAGCCATTGTGGTTCAAGTTGGGTGTTGTTAATGATGTCCAAAAATTGGGTGGTGTCTTGGATTCTAGCTCTAATAAATCCCAGTAATGGTTTTAAATACTGGGTTAGATATTCAGATAATGGTTCGGTAAGAGACCCATGTCCAGAGACAATGGGTTGGCCTGGTAGATTCCTAGCATGTTTATGTATCTTAGGTAACAAGTAGATGTATTGTTTCTTAGGTGATGAGACCATTAGTTGTTCTTTTATAAACTGTGTAATGATGCCCTCCTCCACCGCCTCAGTCAAAAACTGATCAATTTTGCACTGGAAATGAGGAGAAGGATCCAAAGGCATCTGCATATAATATTCCTTGTCACCCAGTTGCCTCATAGCCTCCTTGTCATAAACGACCTTATCCAATACCACCACCGCTCCACCTTTATTAGCTTGAATAATAACCAAATTTTTATTATTAACAAGCTCATCCAAACTCTGTATCTCTTCGGTGGACAGATTGTTGTGGGCAATGGGAAAATCCCTAAGATGACAATGTATGTCCTGTAGGACATTTTTCTGAAACCCCCCCATTAGATGTGTCATCGGTGGATTGAATGTGGATTTTTTGAACTTGAAATCATGAGATATATCACAATCATTATTATCAAAAAACAATTTCAAATTCAATGTTCGACAAAAATTTACCACATCCTGAGCCAAAGATTGTTCAGAGACAAAGAACCCAGGGACAAAATTAAGCCCTTTATTCAGTAATTTAAGTTGTGCATTGGTTAGTTCAACAGAGGAAATGTTATGAACATTAAAATTAGAAATTAATGTTGTGTCATGATTTTCAAAAGTGCCTCCAAACTCTGTTTCGATGTTTCTTTTCTTGTGCTTCCGCCCCCCCCCCCTCGTCTGTATCTAAATTGGGAGGGTGTAACGAGTTGTCCCTTTTGGCTTTGGGTAATCCCTCCCTAGAATATTCATCAAGTTCACCTTCTGTATTGGAGGAAGTATCCTCACCTGAGGTGCCACTGAAAAAACCGAAGTTTTTCTTAAGGATGGATTTGGGCCTCTTTCTTTTAGGAGTTGACAGCCTATTATCATACTTGTTGTCCTCCCTAGGTAATCTAAAAGAGACATTTTTAGATGTATCAAAGGGTTTGCCCCTCTCATCGTCACCTACATCCCTAAGGAATTTTTTAAGTTTCCTGTCCTTTAAGATAGTTTCCATTTTGGAAAGATCAGTGGTAAGTTTTTTAACTTGTGTCATAAAAGAATCACAAGTTTCAAACTTGTTGGCCTCCAAACAAACAGTTTCCAAATCTTTCACACCTTTTTGCACCTTTCATTCATAAAAATTAGCCAAAGCATCCACAAATTTGGAGGAAGCCAATTGTTGAATTTGACCCCAGTCCTCAATCAATTGGTCATCAATATTTGAGACTAAAGGTTGTACCTTAACCCTAAGGCCCCGTGGAGTAATTATTATCTGTATTAACATTCTGACAAATAAGTGAAAGCTATATTAATATTATGTACATGACCATAAGATGCCCATCAACATATGTGCAGTATTTTTTTTTTCTTAAAGTCTATCCTTAAGTAACTTATTTATTTATTTATTTATTTATTTATTTTACATTTGTTAACCGGGAGAGTCCGACTGGATACATGTCCATTTTCAGCGGAGGCCCGGGGAGAAAAGCTCCAAGTACATAACAGACATATGAACATTGTTAATGCAAAAAAAAGGAAGATAGTTGAGTTCTAAATACAATATAAAGATACATCACATCTTGGGAAAAAAAAAAAACAACAGCAGCATATAAAAAAAACATAGGTCAGTTACAAAGGCGAGGCGCCTTGTTAAAAAGCGGTTAAGGATAGTGAGGTAAGAAAAGGGTAAATGATAGTGGTTAATCAGGTTTGGAACAGGGACATTGCCAGAGAGTATTGAGATGGGGTTTAAGCTTTTTTTGAATTGTAGGAGTGAGGGTTCTGAGGTGAGCATGGTCGGTAGGGAGTTCCACATTTTACCTACAAAGTTTGAGAATAGAGAATCCCCAGCAGAATTATTGGCTTTGGTAGTTTGAGCTAAGATCTTATTGGAGGAGCGTAAAGATTGCAGGTTAATATAGGGGTGAATGATGTTTTCAGAGCTGGTGTTTTCTCTGGGTGATACAGTATCTGGTGAGCCATTTTGAGTTGGTTGAAATGGAGTTGGCTGGAAAACTCTAACCACCCTAGTTGCTTCAAGTTAGTGCAGTGGTGCGTTCTAAAGGTGGAATTTGTGGCAAATCTAGCTATGTGATTGTAACAAGAAGCAAGTTTGTTAAGGGTTGTCTTGTTTAGGTTTGTAAAGAGAGGGGAGGCATAGAAAAGAGTTGATAGTAGGTGTGTGCTGGCAATTGTAATTTTAGCATGAGGAGTGAGAAAGTGTTTTACTTTATAGAGAGAGCCAAGCTTTTATTGACGGTTTTAATGGTAAGATTGAAATGGGTGTCAAATTTAAGGGAGTTATCAATGGTAACACCTAATAGCTTTGTGTGAGCTTCTGGTGATATAGTGATTCCATTGGAGGATGTAATAGAGAAGGTGGGGGAAGAGTCTTGTTAGTGGGTGAGAAAGTAAGTAGTTTTGTTTTGTTGGGGTTGAGAACTAGTTGTCGACTTGAGGACCATTTTCTATTAGGTTGAAGGTGTCTTGGGTTGAAGCAGTGAGGTCTGCCAGGTTGGAGGCAGTGCTGATGATAGTCGAATCATCTGCATATTGAATGCATGTGGCATGGGCGTGATTGTGGGCAGGTCATTAACAAAGATGGTGAAGAGAAGAGGGCCAAGAATAGATCCTTGGGGAACTCCAAGTGTAACAGGTAGGCATGTAGATAATTTGTCCTGCCATAGAACAGCCTGTTGCCTATTGGACAGGTAGGATTGGAACCATTTCAGCGTGGAATTGCTGAGTGATAGTTTTGATGTATGGAGGAGTTGAATGTGGTTCACCATATCAAAGGCCTTGGAGAGGTCTAAGAAAAGAGCAGATGATAGTTTATTACTGTTTCTGAAGTTATTGATGGTATTAGAAAAGGATAGTAGGGCTGATGTGGTACTGTGATTTGGCCTGAAGCCATGTTGGGAGTTAGCTAGAATTTTATTTTTGGTGAGGTGTTCCATCAGTTGTTTGTGGACACACTTTTCCATAATTTTGGCCAGGGGTGAAAGTATAGCTATAGGTCTGTAGTTGGTTAGCTCTAGTGAGCTACCACCTTTATGGAGAGGAATAATGTGGGACATTTTCCATATGGACGGGATGACGGCTTCTGTCAAGGTATGCTTTATGATTATGGAGACGCAGTAGGAAATGGCCTCAGCTGCTTTTGCAGAAACTCAGCTGGGAGAAGGTCAGCTGCTAGCTTAGTGGGTTTTAGTTTTTAAGAAGAGATGTTATAAAGGGTATGGGTACTGGATCGAAGGTAAATAGATGATCTGATGTAGTTGTAGTATTCTGCTGGCATGGGTAGTGGAGTGGGCTGGTTGTTTGTTTGAATTGTGTGGCCAGGGATTGTATAGTTTCTGTGAAGAAACTATTGAATGTGTTAGCAATGTTTACAGGGCACTGTTGTTTGCAAGTTGTTGGAGTGGGGTGGTTGCCTGGCCTGGGTGCAGGAGCTTGTTTAAGCCTGCCCAGAATTTTTGTGGATTATTAAGGTGTTTGTGTTGGAGGTGGAGGAAGAAGTTTTTTATCATTTAAGATCATTCTTTTAGTTTCATTTCTAAGTTGCCGAAGGTTTGGTGGGAGTGTGGGTCTTTAGAGGTACGCCATGTGACCCACATCTTGTTTCTAGATAGGATTTTGGATTTTGTTTCCTTAGAGAGCCATGGTGCGGTTTTGGTTTTAGTTCTAATGGACCGTATTGGAGCATGGGAATCTAGAATCTTGAGGAAGGTGGTGTTGAAGTAGATAACTGCCTCTTCAAGAGGAAGAGACTTGAGTATTGTCCAGTTGTGGGCTTTAAGTTCAGTTTGAAAAATGGAGACGTTGAATTTATTATTGTTCCTGATCTAATTTATGGTTGTAAGAAGGGGGTGATTTTCTTGAATTTGATAACATAGGTGAGTAAGTGATCACTCATGTCCTCTGGGTGAGTACCTGCTGAGTACTGGTCAGGATCTTTATTAGTAAGGATCCAGTCCAGGATGCTGTCTTTGTTTTGGGGTTTACCTAGTCTGGTAGGAGTGGATATGAGCTGAGAAAAGCCATGTAGATTTATGCTGCTAGATGGGGAGCTAGATGAGAAGGAATTCCAATCGATGTTGAAGTCATCTAACACTATGGATTCCTGGGGGTGAGTTTGAGTTAACCAGTGGAGAAAGTCCTCTAAGGTTTTGTTATTATTGTTGCCTGGGGGGATGTAAATACATGCTATATTTATGCTTTTATGTTTGTTTGGTTGAAGTTTTACAAGTAGAATTTCGGCATTGTTTGTTAGGAGGGGTTGTGGAGAGGCAAGGGAGATTTGTAATGTCTTAAGACAGATCAAAGTGTTCCAAGGTATGTGCAATAGAATTAAAGCTTGTTCAGGCTTTCCCGCTACCTAACTGTGACATCATTGTAATAAATAAAATTGAAAAACTCTGTAGCAATAATCTTGGGTTAGGAAGCTCCAGACCAGAACATGCCTTGTAATGAGTGAAAGGGTTGTTTTCTTCATTGTTCCTCTAGACAGCCATTACAGTTATTTGTCAAAAGACAGACCTACAGCAATTGTCTATCAAACTCAATGCAAGTAACTGTCTTAAAATCAAAGAAGCTTGTAGTTTTTAATTTTGGAAGCCTGTGTTTAAAAAAAGTATTAAATCAGACAGACAGGGCTAGGAATGGATAGACCTAGCAAATGCAGGTACGTTGTGAAGGTGTTATACGAATGCTTGCCAGATTATTCTGAATGGCATGATCTCAAAGAAGACCTTCTCCTGCATATTAGGGAAGGTTGGCAATGTGAGATCTGAATGGACCTTCTTCAAGACCTCAGTATCTGAGGCAGCAGTAAGCAGCTGTTACTGAAAGCTGGTCAGTACATGTAATGGTAGTAAACCAGGGACCAGTCGGTGGGCACAGGAACTGAGGAAGTGTCAAACCAAAAACCAAAATGAGGTCTCTTATGCAATGCTAGCAGGACCTCTATTGATCTGACCAATAGTTATTGACACACTAGGATATCAGAAACTGTGGCAGTCACCAAAGCAAAAACCACAGTGCAGGTGGATGTTGTAGAGACTGCTGAATGACTTTTGTGCAGCCTCAAGGAGGTTTTGACAAACCTTCTGACATAGTGGGAATCAGGGGGGGTGGGGTGGAAAACTGTCCAGATACATCCAGGCAGGCATTGAAAAATGCTAATATCAAATTTAGCATTTTGTTGTGAAGTAAATTGGACACATTAGTGAAACCTTGAATCTAGTAAGTACGGTATCATTTCAGGAGACAGTGCCAGAAGTAAAAGTGGTGTTTAATCCTTTTCTGTTGATAATGCCACTGTGGTAATCAAAAACGTCTGTGGTGTTAAGTCGGTAAGACCATATGACAATGGTCTGGATATTATTTAAGAGCTATAATGGGGGCAATACCTTTGGATTGCAGTTGTACATGGTTGTTTTTGCTCATATTTCTTTGAAAAAAGTCTATCAGAGATGGAAACAAGACTTCATCATAGAGGAGAGTCCCTGATTCAGCAAGAACAATATAGCAATAACCCACGCCTGGGTGTGGGCAATGCTGGATTTACCCACGGTTGGCGTGGTTTGGTCCCGAGGGCGAAGCCCGAGGGACCAAATAAAGCCAACCGTGGGTAAATCCAGCATTACCCACACCCAGGCGTGTATTATTATACATGACATTATTTAAGAAAAGAAACTATTACTTTTCTTAAATAATGGCATAGTATAATGCCTGTTTACTGCCCTTCCGCAGATGTCTGGCATCCGCGGCAGTTCTGATGTACTGCGCGCCTGCGCAGTACATCAGAGCTGTGCAAAAGCAACGGAGAAAGCAAGATCTCCGTTGCTTTTTTTTTACTGTTTTCGCTATGTTAAATGGGTTTAACATAGCGAAACAGTAAAAAAAGCAACGGAGATCTTGCTTTCTCCGTTGCTTTTTTTTTAAAACCTGTCTCGCTATGTTAAATGGGTTTAGCATAGCGAGACAGCTTTAAAATAAGCAACGGAGATCTCCATTGCTTATTTTAAAGCTGTCTCGCTATGTTAAACCCATTTAACATAGCGAGACAGTGTTTTAAAAGTAGAGTTATACTAATGGAAAAAAGTCCGGGCGACCGGACCTTTTTCCATTAGTATAACTCGATTTACAATGTGCACGCTGGCCAATCAGCGTGCACGTTTTGGGGGGGTCATGGTATAATACAAATTCTATCCTGGCCATAGAAAAGGGTACCAACTCTTAATTTATTCGTGGATCTTGGCATGGTTATTAGACCTTCTCAGTACTAAAGAAAATTTTAAGACAACAAAATAGCTGTACACCTTTGAATGTCTTTTTGGAAAAGCTACAATAGTACAGGCCCCAGGCCTGCATATGCATGTCATTTAGCCCCTGTATTTGAGGAGCACGAGTTGTGCCTCCATTCTCAGAGTTCGGTAAGATCCATTTAAAGTAAACATAGGAATCCACCAGGTGTGTACCTTGTCTACTATTGTCGTTGTGATTTTAATGGACTGGATATGTAAGTAGAGACAAGATCTGGAGGTTAACTGGGTTATCCAAGTTTGGTAGCTGCATCTTTGTTATTTGCACACAGTGTTGTGTGCCAGACCTCAGCTGACTCTGCTGTTAAGAATGCATTGGACTGGATCACTGCTGAATGTGAAGCAGGTGGGATAAAGATTAGTGCTGTCAAATCAAAACTCATGGTTCCCTTCTAGTAAAGGAAGAAATTATTCTCGCTAACTAAGGGGAGACCAACTTCAAGTGTAGAAGTTTAAGCATCTTGACATTGTATTCATGAAGGAAGGTAGGAAAAGTATGTGAAGATATTTTATCAGTTTGTGTTAATGAAGTGAGAACCAAATCTTATGATGAAGTTCTGAGTTCATCGGTGAGTCCTGCCTCACCTGGTGTCCTGAGCTTTGGGAAAAGGCACAGATGGGATCTCTGATGTAAGTGGTAGAAATGAGGTTCCTTTGAAGGGTTGCATGGTTCATTCTCTGAGAATCTCAGAGTTGATCTGCTTTTTCTGTGGGTTAATGGAAGTCAGTAAAGGTGGTGTGGGCACCTAATGGAAGTGCCCCTTGGAATATCTTGCAGGATTTGTACTCACTACAGACTTCTGGGCCTTAGGTTTTTCATCAATATATATATATATATATATATATATATATATATATATATATATATATATATATATATATATATATATATATATATATATATATATATATATATATATATATATATATATATATATATATATATATATATATATATATATATATATATATATATATATATATATATATATATATATATATATATATATATATATATATATATATATATATATATATATATATATATATATATATATATATATCTATATATATATATATATATATATATATATATATTTTTTTTTTTTTTTTTTTGCTATGCACTACCAGGCTCTGAGATCATCTAGGAATCCTTCATTGTTCTTTGCTGTATCACTCTGACTTGTTGTATACCTCTTTTGATTGCCTGGCTTTTAACTTTTCCAGAGACTACTTGTATTTTTCTTACCCACTTCCCAAAACTCCCTTTCTTTACATCCCACTTAAACTCTTAGTTTCTCTTTGAAAGTTTCCTTCCCATCTAGTACTAAATTTTGACTTTAAGTACATTTGCCAGCAATGTACCTATCATACCTCTCAACCTCTTAGAGCAAAAAATTTGGACAAAGCCTAAAATGATGAGGGGACAAATGGGGACAGATTTTAAATATTGTTCTTACAAACTTAGAAAGTTGACAGAACAATACATTTTGCATTAGCATGAATTTTCTGAAGGATGCAGTCTTAAAACATAAATGTTTGTCATTGTTTAATGACTTCAATCCGTAACTATTTGTCAGAAAAGTACAGATTTTAGGTGGAACACACAAAAAATATGAGGCAAAAATCTGGACATTCTACGAAAATCTGTACAGTTGAGAGGTATGGTACCCATTGATAAGAGCAACCAGTTTTTTTTAATTCCCTTTGTTGCAACAGATATGTGAGAAGATTCCAGTGCCTAATTAGCAGCCCTTTTCCTCCTGAATTTAAGGTCATAGTAACAGTAGCATGATTGGAAAGGACCATTGGGTGGGTCTCTACCTTTATTTGGGGTCCTTCGATAAATAAAGTTTGTTAAGTCGGACACACATTCTGTATCTTGCTGAGTAATGTGCAAGGCAGTCTTTCAGCTCTCTGCCTTTTTCTGCTCCATGTATGCTTTATATCTTCAGTCTACCTACTGCTTCAGAAATGAAGTGGTAGCTCCATTTTAGGACTTTTAGGTCATTTAATAAAAATACTGAAGCATGAGTGTGCCTACTATACATTGCAGTCATGCTAAAACAGCAATGTTGATAACATATAATGCAACATATATGACACTTTTATAGATAATTACATTGAAGATGCCCAATAACTGTTCTGCACAAGTCCAAAGCTGTACTTCTGTACTTAGTGCCTGTCTCATTATCTTAATTATCAACTCAATCTATCTATCTAACTATCAACTGCTGCGGTGCAGTGGCGCAGCAGTTAATGCTGTCGCCTCACAGCAAGAGGTTCTCCGGTTCAATTCTCGGCTGGGGTGCCTTCTGTGTAGAGTTTGCATGTTCTCCCTCCGTTCGTGTGGGTTTCCTCCGGGTACTCTGGTTTCCTCCCACATTCTAAAGACATGCTTCTGGAGCATTTCTCCCTGGGCCTCCGTTGAAAACAGGATCTGTGGAACCTAGTCAGACATTCCCAGTCAACAAATGTTAAATAAAATAAAAAAATAAATAAAAAATAAAAAACTCAAGTCTGATAGTCAACAGCATCTGCACTTCAGAGCTTCATTTAAAAAGGTTGTAGTGATCTTAGTGTACAGTTATGATACCCAGAGCCTCTGCAGCAATCTCATTTCTATTTATTTTTAAGGTGAACTTTCATGTTTTTTGTCATATATCAGGCATTTTATCAACAGATGTGATTTTGTTAGGAAGACTCATCTAAGAGCTTGGGGCTAGCTTCAGGAAGGCTTTTTCATAATTTACCAAAGAGAATCAGGGTCTATTCAATTTAAGATTGCCATGGCTTCTCAGTGAATATGAGGAATCTATATACTAAGCTTGTTGGCAAGTGCAGAGTAATATATTTCACTAAGTAATTTGAAAGTTAAAATGTTTGGCAGAAACATGGAGTGACTGGTAATCATTTTATATAGTACGGCAGTGATGCTCCTTATTAGGTAAAGGAATCTGAGGAATTCATTGTCATCATTCTGAAACAAAAATGAAGAGCAATAACAGACAACGTATATTCCATTGTCCACATTAACACTTTAAAAAGCTATTGCATGAGTAGCCTCAACTGTAAAGCCGTAAGACAGTTTTAAAGCTATCTTGAGTTTTTTTTATAACCACGTAGTGTTGTCGCCTCACAGTAAGACGCCGTCTAGTTAGATTCTCAGCTAAAGCGTCTTCTGCGTGGAGGAGACATGCGTGAATGGGCGTACCTTCGTTGAAGGTTGTGCGTCAGGCCTAGCAAGGCGGTACGTAAAAATCAACTGCCAATCATTAGCGGACCGGAGTTCCGCTGTGGCGACCCTTAACCGGGAAAAGTCGAAAGACACAAACAAAACTTGTCATCTGCTCAGTATGGGTTTGCTCAATTCTGCATTCTCTATTTTTGTTCTACTACTTTGTTTGTAATTCATTTATTATTACTTTAATCAGTATACAGTTTGAAAAAAAGAGAACAACAATGCTGCTTCTTATAATATCGTTATATTAATTCCTTGTTTGACTGAGGATATTTACTAGCGAATACATTTTTGAAGTGATCCAGTACTTCTGATTCTTTCACTATGAACCCTTTGCATTTACTAGTCTCTTCAACTGTGAAGTTCATTTCTACCTATGTCAGATGCTTAGCTGCCTGTGCTTAAATTGGTTTTCATTTTACCTTTCTTTGTTTCACAGACAGTATAACATATAAGACTTTGAGATTTTATCATGAGCATCATGCAAAAATGTTGAAATAATGATGCTCTTTCTCTGTGTGTTGTCATTCATTCTGAATCCTTCTTAGGGTGTAACAGTCAGCAGCAAACATCAGGTACACAAAGAATGGCAGCGATATTGCCTGATCAAATCTGAATATTGATCAGTGAAATGGGGAACATAATCATATTTCTATCTAACCTAGTAATCTGTGTCACATTTAAAATTTTCTTTGCCTCACCAAATTGAGGGAGAGAAGACTGCAGTTCTCCAAGCATGCAGTCACAATACTCCTTACTGACCATCAGTTTCTCTTTCTTTTTCATATGTATTGCGGCATATTTATTGTTTAACTAGGTAAGTGAACAGATCCAAGGGCCTTTTTCAGCTGTGACCTGAGCCATAGGCATTTTATTGAAAGTTGTGGAGGGCTTTACCTGGATTAACCTCTGTAGTTGAGCAGAGGAAAGAAAATGTGTCCACCTGAATGATTTTGAACAAATGCATTTATCTGAAAGTCATTATCTAGTTGGACTTTTGACAAGCTTCATTACAGACGATTCTTTTCACATGCCATGTGTGTTTCCACTGAAGTTTAAAATAGCATGTTACACAGAATATTGAATACCCTGTGCCTTTGAATGACTATGAGTTCCTTTGAATATTCTCAGGAGAATGAGAGAGAGATGGGGGGGGGGGGCTGCATTAGAATAAAACAACACCCAAAATGCTCTAGAAGGTTAAGTTTAAATATAACTCTAACCTATCAGGTGCTGTATCAGCTAACCCATAAACAGTTGGAGGCTTTGAGAAGCTGTGCTGACATTTTTTAAATTTAGCATATGGATGGCTGATGTACATTCTACATGGAGCCATTACTTTTCAGTAAATAGTGAATAAAAAAAAATGACAGCAAGCTTGTGGCCCCTATGTCCATTCTGATGTAAGCAACTCCAATCAAACAGAAATAATTATCTCTCAAAAATAATGAAATTACCTTTTTACAAAAAGCAGAGTCACACTCAACCCCCCCAGAAATGCTTATAAATAAGAAGCAGTAGCAGTAAGTTAATTGCCGCATTCTTGGTGTAAACATGAAAAGTTAATTTAATTATTACTTATATTGTTTTATTACAACTCATTTTTGACTGACACTAGAAATTACCTAACATTTGTTCTTATTAAATAAATATATTGTCTGGTGTAGCTTTTTAGGTTAGTCCTGCTAGGCTAATGGCCACTCTTCGGGGAAGATCTCTGGTGATATTTATATTACTAAGTGGAATTTTGTCAGGGTACCTGGGAACTTTCCATACTCTTCTTGATTGGTGCCATGGGATTTTTTTTACATCTTCTTCAGTTACCACCAACTCAGACCTATGAAACCTTGGTTTAGAGTCTCATCAGTGTGAACAGAACCCACAACGCTCTGGTCTTCCAGCAGTAAAACACAAAAAAGAACTTTGGACAAGAAATCAGAGTGCGGGTCCACAGTATGGTAGGAGATGTATATTTTGCAAATATTATTAAAAAGAAGAATTTTAATTCTTTCTTACTTTAGCAGCATTTAGCATGTGAAGTGTATATCATTTGAAAAGTAAGGTAAAAAGAAAACGAAAAAAAATAGGATAATAGTGTATACCACGTCACAATCAGAGGGGAAGAAATATTTTGTTATTTATGTTTGTGTTTTGCCTTGGTAGATGAATTGTCTGAGGACTTTTTCAGACACAGTATGCAATCTTCAATAAGCAATACTGTCATTACACAACACAACATAATAAAATGAATTACATAAAAAGGTAAATACACTGGAAATGAATAGCATACATATGTTCTAACAATAACATTTACAGCAACATTCATTGAGATATACATAATTTGAAACATTCATATATTGTGCATGTATGCATGACTGTCTTTCTCTCACTCACTCTCTCTTTTTCTCTATCTCTCTCTATACACACACACACACACACACATATATATATATATATATATATATATATATATATGTGTGTGTGTGTGTGTGTATTTACATGTGTTTAGTTACTTACAATTTGATTGTTCCTGGGAAAACAGTTTTAAACAAGATAATATGCTTCCTGTGTTCAGGCATTTTTATACAAAATCTATCCATCTCAGTTAAAAATCATGTATACCTCCATGCCGTAGTGATATTAAACTGTACCGTGGCACAAACTTTACACAAGTAAATACTGTCACAGATTTCAGATCAAAACATTTTTTTGTTTTCTTATCATTCTCACTTTCTGTGTCATGTAATACATGCAAGAGCAAATCGTACTATGAAGTATTATTTTCTTACTATGCTCATTTTTGCATACTGTAGTAATAAGAAATATTATTTCTTTCATGGTTTAATGGTGCTATGCTTGCAACATCTTTTATAACATCCAGTGTGGGGGGGGGGGGGGGTCTTAGGCAAGTAATAAATTTAAGCCAGTTGAGTGTTGTGACCATTTTCGCTTTGCCTGTACCTCAGACTGTACCTACTTTCTTGAAGAGGACAAGGCCAGTAAAATTGGACTGAATTTAATACCCATCTATTTTATCCCATTCATCATACTGATATTGACTGCGGCCCCACTTCCTTTTAAGAAGTTGTATTGCTTAGCTATTAATTAAGTTAGAAAACTTTGTTTATTGTATAGTTTATGTCATATATCAGTAGGATCAAGAAGTCATTGTATATACACATTTGAGACAGAGGATTTGAAAAAGTTATTTCTATTTTTCACCACATTTTTTTTCCTTTTCATGTTTTCTAATAAAAGTTGCTATTGATGTATTATATATTAGCTGCTTTCTTCTCCATATCAAGTCTCTAGGACACAGTAAATATATATTTTCTTGAATTCAATAGCTTAGTAGATTTATTATGACATGGAAAAGGAAACTATTAAGCCAAAACCTTATAAGTTATCTGCAATAGGCCTGTGCTTTTAATGCAGAGTTCATTTGAGCTTTATTTCCAGTTGTTAGGTTTCTTGTCTCTTCCATTTAATGTTGTCAGACAATATTATCTAAAAAATTCTACATCTTAAATAAATTAATTACATCTGAATAGTTTCTCAGTTCCAGTGACTCTTGTAAAAGGATAGGTACATACATCACAACATATGTTTCATGTGCAGCTTTATTATATTAGTGTCTCAGTAGCAGAAGCATATATGTATTTCCACACTGAACCAGGTTGGTTCATTTGTAGTTTTTGTCTATCAGCCACAACCTTTAGTTATATAAGATGTCAGTTTCTGAAAAGATGCCTTAGTGTCTGTCACAAAAGGCACTTTGTGTTCCTGTGGGAGTCACACTGCTTTGCCCATTTCAGTTTGACAGACCTTGAAACTTCCGTGAAATAGCTACACTCTCACTAGTCAGATCATTCACTTTCTGAAGCAAAAGTGTCCAATTCAGTATTACACTGCATATGGGGAAACCCATTACGATTTGGTTGGTAGCTTTTAACATTCCCATAGTTAGCCCTTTGAATTAGTCCTGCAAATGTATGTTCATAGCACCTAGTTCAGTAATCACAAAGGACTGGACCACACAATATTTACTAATATTAAAGTTCTTAGCTAGTTTACAAAAAACTGGTATAGCAATTTTAGAAATGTAATGCATTGGTCTTAAAAATGCCTATGAGTATTACATATGTGAGTGAATTGCAGTGTGAGAATTAAAGCTAGTGATGCTACTTTCTGCAGTAACACATTGTATTGTAATGTGCAGTCTATCCCAAGTAATGTATATGTAGCTATCCTTACATGCTGATATTGAATCATGCTATCTGTTGTCTCACTTTTATCCATTGAGATTTAGTAATGTCATTATGTCTACATGATGTATCTTATCAGTTTACACTGTCTGCCTTAGGCTGTTTTTCTAATCCAACTTCTGTTTTTATTTTGATGCTAGGTGTTTCCCTCGATCTTGTTCATCTATTCAGTCTGCAGATTAAAAAGTAGGCAGCAGCTAATCTGTACTTTCTACAATTTAATACTTGGCAGTTCCTTAATAGGTTGTACAGTCGGTTTATTTTGAAGGCTAATTTTATTTTGAGTCCTGAAACCTGGATTAGTACATCATTTATTCATTGTGGCACAGTATTTATGGGGAAGTGTAATTATGGTACTGTTTAGACATTTATGAGTAAACTTTCATCTTTTAACTTCTTCCAGCAGTCCTGATGGCGAAATTTAAAATATCAAAGTCCATTTTTATGATATAATCAAAGTCAAGGAATACAATAAAATAAACTCACAACAGAAATATGTTTCACTAGCTGTCATCAGTCATATATAAATAAATATTCCTGCATTTGTCAGCCATACAGTATAACATAAATTAACAAAATTAATGAATACATATTTTATATATGCATATAAAAATTCACACACACACACAAACACACACACACACACACACACACACACACACACACACACACACACATACACACACACACACACACACACACACACACACACACACACACACACACACACACACACACACACACACTGTCTTCTATAATAGTAATGCTGTTGTCCTTTTTCTCTCCTGCACTCATCTTAGCCTATAGACCAGTATAATCCCCATTTGTACACTAGGCCTTGCACATTTCTGTAGTAGTTGGAGTTTTCTTCCTCTGTCTACTATCCTTCCTGCTAGTAACCTAGTAACCATTGTCTTGCTCCTTCATTCGCCAACTCATCAGTTGTCTTACGATCTGCTGTGTAGAGTCTTACCACTTACACATCCATTTTGTAACACTGTGAGACTTTCAGCTTCCTCTTTTTTTCTGTAAGCATTTTGAGGCACCCACCACCACTCCATCTGTCTGGGTAGCAATAGGAGACCCTCTCACTCATGCTCACAGTGACTGATACCAGCCTTTTCTTCTCACCCTTACCAGTAACATTGAAAGATTATCATTGCAGCATTAGTCAGAGTCCCTTTCCACTCTGTTTATCCTGCCAGCATTGGATATCCTCACTCAGCCAGGTGTCTGTGATCAAGCTCCTTTTGTTCGCCCAAAAACAAGAGCATTCCCAGACCATTCCTCTCTGATAGTATGCCAGCAATCAGATCAATGGACACTCCCAGAAGCCATTGTGCAGGCTTCTTAGCCCTGGAATGCCATGTGATAGACTAAGAATTTACTATTCCTAAACTAACTTGGTGTATTCACAATTCTTCTTTCTTTCTTTTTCTTAATTAAGTGGAAAATAAAAGGAAACTGAAGTGCCCACCAAAGACCCATATAGATATGTGGGTATACACAAAAATCAACATTAATGAACAGAAGTCATTACTGAACCCCACATGCTGAAACTCAGAGATGTTACCTCCAAGCAATTTTCCTTTTCAGGAACTGTATCTAATTAGCACAGCAGTGGGTAAGGCACTTTCAGTACACACTGCAGTGTATACTTACACTGCAAAACTTAAGGTAACATTCAATGACCTCTGGAATGGTGTCCTCAGGTCATCTGTAGCCACTTATGAATTCTGGCTCAGATTGTCATTGTAAACTAACAGATGTAATCCACATTAAAATGTTAATAACATAAGGAAAGCTCTACATACATTAAGAGTTCGACTCCTCAGTGCCACAGCATGATTTTACTAGCTGCTGATATATTAATGTCTACTCGTGCTGCTGATCTGAAAACCAAAACTATAAAGTATATGACAAAAAAACTGATAAATTAAATACTGTAAAAAATATCAGTCAGCTTACAAGACCTGATTGGTTAAAATAACAGCTTTTTGGGAAATTGTTTTGAGATACCACATATAAAATAGAAAGCGAAGAGCCAACACATTGTAAAAGACATCATAAAAACATTACATGAAGGAAAAAACTGTCAAAACTTTCATGACAAAATCACTGCGATCCAGAGTGATATCCACTAAATACAACACAGGAAATGGTGACTCAGTGCATTCAAGAAAAATAGCAACTTTTTTTAACTATAACACAATGGATATGTCCCAAAGTAGTGTGGGTCTTCTTTGAAACTTGCCAGTCATGTAGTGTCCCTTATTGGTGTAATAGGTTTTCTAACTAAAGAAGATATGTGCTAGGTCCTTAAACTAAAATATCAAATACATAAAAAGGATTAAAGGTGCCTGCCCTAGGACACTAGATCTAAAACCTTACTGGAGTTAGCCCAGAAGTGGTGGAGTTCCCTCCCTTTTTAGCAAGACTGAATTTCTTCCCTCAGTCAAGATTTATTGTCAGTCCATCATTAGATGAAAACGTTGTTTAAAAAAACTGTAAAATGTACCTCAAAGCATCTTGAGCCCCAATGGCTTCTGGGGACCGGACTCTGGCTTAATATTTTTTTTTCATTGCAGTTATTGCAGTGTACTGTTGGTTTATTAGGATGTGTTGATAGTATTTAGGGAAAAAAAAGCAAAGACTGAATTTCTTTTCTTAATCCTTATTTATGTTCAGGCCCTCTTTGTATGGAAAGACTGTTTAAAATACTGTAAAATGATCTTCAGAAAGAATCTGGAACATCCCAAAGACTAAAGATGTGACTTAATGTAATTGTGTCCTTCACAATTATCATACTGGAGTCTTAATGTTGAATGGATGAATAAATCCACGAAAAAACTCAAGATTGAGAAAAACTATGAGGAAAAAAGAAGAAAAGGTAATCCTGATGGTGTGGGTAGTCCGGGATGAGAGGATTGAGGATGGAGACACTGGGTGATGTGTGTGTGGTCGTGGGCAGCCAGGAGGACTCCATAGAACCCCTTTATCTAGGAGACCAGTTCACCTAAGCAGTCATTATTGGTTTTATTACATCAAAAGGCTAGCAATGTCCTGCAC
Source organism: Protopterus annectens (assembly GCF_019279795.1). Classification (NCBI taxonomy): domain Eukaryota; kingdom Metazoa; phylum Chordata; order Ceratodontiformes; family Protopteridae; genus Protopterus; species Protopterus annectens. The sequence continues at coordinate 556,642,968 of NC_056738.1, read as the reverse complement.
AGACAGAAATGTCCAGAAAGTAAATGTTATCTTTTGCTCTGCCATTGCTTTTAGTAGGTGAGATTGCATTAGAGGTACGTGTTAGGGAGATTAGCAGATAGGTAGTGGCGAGAACGTGTGCATGTATATATGTGTATGACTGCATGCGTGAATGAATGCAGAGCAGTTGATTAGTAAGATTCAGATTTCTGCTCTCTGCCTTTTGCACCATGTTTCATGTTTGAGTTTTGTACTCAGAAGCAATAATGTATCTTTCTAGAAAAATGAATCATATGAGAATAACGTACTCTGAAAAGAGAATAAGAGCCATTATTATTATGCTACATTTACTGAAATATCAGGCCTGTGTCTTTTCAGAGTTTCTAGCAGTGCATGAAGGACTTCTGGTATACTGTCTTTGCCCTTTCTCTCCTTTCTTTACTGAGCTGCTGAGCTGCATTAGTGCAGGGGTGAGCTGTGATTTTCATAGAAATACAGAGGCACAGATTGGAGGACCCCAGAGTGAACCCTGAGTGAGAGAGGCATAGCAAGCACTAATTTTCCGATAAATCTTCTCAGCACTACGACAGCTGGTGCTGGAAATGAAAGTTCATGTTTAAAAATAGAAAGAGACAATGTAAAGAAAATGGAAAGTGAGTAGGGGGGAGCTAAAGGGGTGTGTGCACCTCTGAGAGAGAGAAGGGCACCTTACCATTCGAAACAAGGGCAGCTCACTCCAAAGAGGAAATAAATTACCTTCGTTTTTTTTTTTCAACAGAGATTATGCAAGTTTTAAATTGCAGATAACAAAGACATCACCCACATAAAAAATACATATTGGCAAATGTATTTTTGGATCAGATTATAAAATGCACTGCAGATTTATGTCATTTTTCTCATTCTGTCTCTGAGTCCAGAAATTCAATCCTCCACTCCCATTATACTGCTTGTTTTATCTGTGATATGCATCATTCATTTACCAGCAGTACTTATTTCTTCTTTCACTGCCTTGCTGCATTTATCTGTCATTTGTATCATTCATTTACCAGCAGTACTTATTTTTTCTGTCTGTACAATGCTGCATTTCTCAAGTCCATTTCTGTCAATCCACTGATTTGTTGACATATGCCTTTCTACTTCTTGAACTCCCTTTTAGCTGCCTATTCTAATCTAATCTAGTCCAAAATATTTTATTTGTATCCAGAATTTTTTATATCATAGTTTTCCATTTGGCTTTTAGCAATGTGTCAGAGCTGAGAGTAGTGTGTAAACCAATTTGAAACCATTTAGTGGGCTACATATTGGTTAAAATAATGACATAAGATTCCATGCTCCTGTATTCAAGTCCTACAAAAAGCATTCTAAGCAGCACTGCATCCTGATATAGACTTGATTTTGCATTGCATTGGTTTCACAGAGTGCAGAAAAATAATGAATTCCTGATAAACTGCACTACTACTGTTTTGGGGGGCAATGTCTGGCTGATCATACAAGCTGACAGGGAGGCTTGCTGATTTCTGATTACAAGATGATTTAAAATTAGTGATTACAATAGCAGTGCAGAAAGCTAAATTACAGAAATCACACCAAAGTGAAAAATTATGGGTACAGAAGTATTCCAAAAATAAAACTACTCAGACTGGAAGGGCTTGGACAGCATGTTTCAGAAATTCTGTTTTCTCTTTGTAAATTCTCAACAAAGAAAGTAGATACTTTAATTTTGCCAAATGATGAGCATTTCTGTTTCCTCTGTTGTCTGTCAGCCTCAAAGCTGATTCCATAGTTTAGCTGTAAGTCCAAGTGATGAAAACCCTCACAGGTGGCTTACATGAAACAATACTTTTAAACCTTGTAGTCTAGAGATCATAGAATGCAGTTTTGTATTTTCAAAATGAAGTTTACAGACTTTGGTTCCAGACCCAAAAGCGGTGCATTTCCTATTAACTTCTAAGATGTGGTTGCAGTTTTGGAAAATTTAAAAAAAAAAGGAAAACTGTAACCTTTAGCATTTTTTATGGGACGGGAGTCGTCTTGACAGTTTGTATAAAAGTAACATTAAATGTTACTAAGGCTACCTATTGTTTGGAAGTCTGAAGTGAGAGATTGAAAGCATGTCCCACAAAGTGACACCAGGGGATGGTCACATTATTACACAATTAGGGATTTGACTAAATGTGACCATTGTTGGGGTTGCAGCAAAAGTGCGACTTTATATGTGCATAACAGTCAGCAGAGTTTTTGTTTGCAGTGACCATGTCACCGTCCACCATTGACTACAAGAAAAATAGAAAAAAAAGGAACTCATCTGTTTTCTCAGTACAGCTGACCCCCCCCCCCCCCCCCCACACACACACACTATTATGCACATGCATGCATAAATATTTAGTATGCAACACAGTCAGGAGATAGTGCTTCAGTTTCAGTGCACTACTTTTACAGAGGTATAAAGCAAAAATATATGATATTTCTGTTTTTGCTAAGTCATGCAATGAAACAAATGTTTTACTTCTTCATAAGTCTGAATCATTTTGAGGTTTGTCAGTGTTGTTTCACTGAACCCAAGCATATCTGCATTAAGTTTAAAGTACTCCACAATAAGGCTACAATAATCCCTGTATACCCACAGTTAATTTCCTATTTTTTCAAGGTTTCTTCCAGTAAACTTTCTGGCGTGAATCTCCAAGAGTTCCTTATTAGTTATTTTAGGAATTATAGTAAATCAGTTGGTATACAGCAATATGTTGTTCCATGACAGAAAATAAAGACGTGGCACAACAGTTGCAAAACTGTGACATTTTATGTTTCTTTGTTGTGCAGAACTCATGACTTATCTTTTAAAATCAAGACCATCTCAATGGAACTGTGATAGGTGGGAAATCAAATTGATATAGTATTTCATGTTAAAAACATTTTTTTTTTGTTGAAAAAAATGGAAAATGTTCTCAAATGCACAATTAGATTTGTGCAAAATTTAATTGTGCTTCTCTGTAACAAACATTTTTGTCTGGATTTAAATACAGAAAATGAACTCATTGAAACACTTGACTAAAAAAAAATTGAATTAGTTCAATTTTGCTAGGGAAATTAAAATTTGGAATGCCAGTTTTCTTTTTCCACAGTAATATGAAATTTGATTTGCAATTCTCTAAATTTCTTCAAAAGATGTGTGGCCAGATTCCAAAAGAATTGCTCTGAGTGTAAATCTGTCCTACATCTGAAAGATTTGCTCTCATTGGTCACTTATACTGAGACAAGTCTTTTGAAATTGGGCCCATGTTCTTTATGAAAAGTATCTTTGTTGACAACTGGACCTCTGAGACAGACACTGTGCTTGAGGGAGAAAGTTTAGAGCCTTCCATTTCATCATACTTTACTGGTTAATGTAACAATGCTGTATTTCAAGTTGCTAAATAAATATTCCAGTGAAACATCCAGCTTCCCCTTTTTCTTTTTTGTAATTCTTTAAAAGCTGCCAACACAATGGGTGAATTAACATGAGAATTATATGTGGTGTTTCTGAAAATGAGTATTAACAAGATTATTAGGTATTTCCTAAAAGGAATGTGTGTGCTGAATGAATGGTGTGATTCCTGCTGATAACAAGCTACTATACTGCTCTGCTCTCAGAGTGGCACTACAGAATACCAGGTCTGTAGGTTCTAGGGCTGGTGCACAGCTTACTTACAATTTTATATATTTAGGATTTTTTTTAATGTTTCTGCTGAATGTTTAGCTACATTGACAATGTTACCTCATTTTGGATTTGCAATGTTTGTACTTCTTTTCTGCTACACTTCAGTGGCACATCCATCCTGTTTGATAATTCTTATTGGCTCTCTTCATCTGTCTCATCTTCAATTTCTTTCCCTAGAATGAGTGTGCAAATTGCTTTGTATCTAAAGAACAGACAACTCAGTTTCTGTCTCTATGTTTCTACCTCCTAAATCCCTTCCTCCAAACAATTAAACAAATTATAGAGGATGCATATTACAGGTAACAATATGAATCTATAATTCTAAATAGTTTTGCAAAAAATTGTATTTTAGTTGTGAAAATGTATGTGACTATGCTTTTTTTTTTTCTGGTGAATTTTCTGCATCTCACTGCATATGCATGCAAAACATTTGTATTTAAATCATGTTTGACCTCCAAGTAAACCACGGGGCTAAAAATGAAAAGGAATTAATAAATAAGCTGATTTAAAAAAAGTGTATTTTAACCTAGGACACCAGAGCATGATACTAACAGAGACAAGGCCTGCACTCACTTTGACGATGCCATTATTCAACTCCTGAAATAAAAACTTATTGCATCTACTAATCAGATTACAGATGAGTTCCATGTTAAAATTTCAAACAAGGATATATAAAAAATACTCACATGGGGCTGCCTGAGCTGAAGAGTAGAAAATAAAATTCTGATTCACCAAGCTTTGTTGTCAGTTTTGTGAAGTTCTTCATCTTTGGTAAGAGCTATTGTGTATTTTGCTCTTTGATTTACCACAGTATGTGTTATTTCTTTCTGTTCACCAGGCTTAATTGAATGGATACATGAATGAGTAAAAATGACTAAAATCTGTTAAGAAAAAATGGAGTGTAGCAAGATGGGAATTTTATCACCTGTAGGTTCATAGATTCATAGCAGATTACTAGGCTAACGGCTTAAGAGCCCTTACAAGCCTAGCCAATATTACCTAATTTTACCCAATATATGACCCCTAGGGGCAAGAGGATGGCCTGTGCATTAAGTATCTTACAGATTGCCCCTGTCCATAAAGGGCAAAAGCACTGCCCCAGGCGTGAATTTGTGATTCCCCATCCATTGATCCAAATTACATTTGAAGAGGGCCAGGGAAGCTTTTTCCAAAGAAGGAGCAATCTCTGAGACACATATGTCTTCTCTGCATGTTTTCTTTTGAGTCTCTGACTAATTTTAGATCCCTAGATTGGGTGACCCTTGTGCTGTTTGACTCATAGATGTGTAGCAGCTCCATAAAGGCTGGATTTGTGAGTGCCTTTTAGGTCAGGCATAGGTCACCCCATAATAGCTGGTAGGAGACAGAGCAAAGGGATATGGCTTTTACTCTATTCGCATAGGTCATGTTGTTTACACCCTCTATTTTCTTTGTCAGGAATCTCTGAGGTTACTCCAGCTGCTGTAAGTGCCTGGTCAAGTACATGCTAAATGGTGTATTATAATTATTGGTTAAACGAGGGATGAGTACAGTGAGACTATAAATTCCTTGGATCTGGATGCTATACATTTACTTTTAAGTTGTGACACATAGAAGGACTTCCTCACCACTGCGGACACATGGCATTTAAAGTTCAGACTACTATCTGTGTACCTGTATATCTCATCTCTGAGTCAAGTCTTAGGAATGTGCTATTGATGATGTAATTTGCAGGAGTATTTAACTTCCCACGGGGTATGATAATGCATTTTTTTCACATTTTGTTTTAGGGCATGGTTCTGGCACCAATTATTTCTCTGATCTAGACCCACCTGAAGAATATCTACATCACTGGGGAATTCAGTGATTGCCCCCATCTTGCAGTCATCAGCAAACTTTGTCATCCAGAGGCCTTCCACATTAGTCTTGACTTCAGAGAAGTATATTCCAAACAGGAGAAGTCCCAGCACTGAGGCCTGTGGCATGCCACTAGTAACTGGCAATTTGCTGCATCTGGATTCACCCACTTTAACCATATATATGTCTTGTCTGGGAGCCAGTTGGCTATCCATCTGGTGACATAAGTATTTATACCCAGTTTTCTGAGTTTATTTATAATACCAGAGTGGGGAATTGTGTCAAATGTCTTGGCCAGGTCAAGGTAGGTGGCATATTTTACCCTCATTCATGGCTTTTTTGACTTCCAAAAAGAAATCCACCGGTTTCAGTAGGCATGACCGGCCTTGACAAATTCAAATTGGATCAAGTCCAGTGTTTGGAGGTCTCCTATGTCATTATTTATGTGGTCCATGATTATTCTTTCCATGTCCTTACATATAAGACTAGTCAAACTTATGGGTCTGTAAATTCCCGGGTCAGTAGATGGTCCATCTTTATGCAGAGAGAGAGAGATGACTGCTGTTGTCCTCCACTCTATCAAGACAAAGCTTGGAAACTAGCTATGCCATCCCTTAATAGGGGCAATTAACCTTAGAGAAGTTCTTAAAGTTTCTGCAGTTAGGTGGGGGGACTATTTTTACCTTTATTTCAAGGGAGATATGCTCTTACCAGTGAGGACATCACACCAGTGGGTGGGTGTGGCACTCTCCCATATTTGGGAGTACCAGATCAAGGATATTTGTTCCCCTAGTGGGAGTGCAGACTAGTTGCTCCAGGGCATTTGAATTTATGAAATCAAGAAATCTTTGGACCTGCATGTTAGTGGTCTTGTATGCCTCTCAATTAATGGAGGGGTAGTTAAACCCACCCTTGAGTATGGCATTGGGCTGGTATGATGTATAAAAATGCTGTCCTTTTTTTCCTGTAAGATCTCAGTCTGAAATTTACTGTTTCATTAGGTTTCAATGTTAGACTGTTGTCAGTATATTATACATTGTATCCAAAATGTTGCTGGATCCTACATGACAGGAAAAACTGACGGTACAGCTATTTGATTATTATTATTATGAATATCAGGACCACTACAGCTGTTGAAGTCCAGAGCACTCAAAAAACACTGTCTCAGTGCCAGGGACTAATACATCTTGCATTGCAGGTAGTCTGTTGTTCGAACTCAAACTTGAATATAAGTTCAGGCAAGTAGCTGTGGGGAAGGAGGTGTGTGGGGAGTTAGGCTTACAAGGAAAAAGGGCAGTTTTAACCTTATGGACTGATCAGAGAATTTAGATTTAAGGAGAGAGGTGGAGTTTTAAATTTAGAGATCATTCAGAGACTTTCATGTTGGTGAAGTGGAGTAGAGATTTAGAAGAAGGGTGTGAGAACTTGTTTGGGAGCTTGGAGGGATTTTAGGGTGACAATTTAGGTTAGTGTAGGGCTGTGTATAAACAGGAGATCTGGCTAGTGGTAGTTTTAGCACTTGCATTTTCACGTAAGTGGTAATGAGAAGTTGTGTGAAGAGCTACTAAAACATGAACACCTGTAGTAAACCCATGAATATTGATATACATGTGAAATGCGACGTGTGTGTGTGTGTGTGTGTGTGTGTGTGTGTGTGTGTGTGTGTGTGTGTGTGTGTGTGTGTGTGTATGTGTGTGCGTGTATAGACAGATAGATAGATAGATAGATAGATAGATAGATAGATAGATAGATAGATAGATAGATAGATATGACGTTGATATGTCTTATGGCAATAAATATATAAAAGGCAAGCTTAATTTTAGTTTTCTTTGACTCACAAATTATGTGTTTAAAATTCCCAGGTAATATAAATTGGTTATTAAAATTTTAACCAAATTAAATACTACTACTTGTCCTAAATCTTTGTAGCCACAGTGAAATGTAAACACACACACACACACACACACACACATACACACACGCACAGACTATACATTTTAAGCTTCTGATGTTTCCTTTTCCTTGGTTCTCTGTGTCTCTCTCAACTGAACTCCCTCCTTCATTTCACTCAGTGGAGACATGACAATGAGTAATGACATCATTCAAGATGAAATCATCCCTTATGATTTAGTGCCACAGGGGAAGGTGACATCAGATGGTCTTTCCATTAGTAAAATGTAATTAACCAGTGCTTGAGTAAGCAAATTACAGCTTCAGTGTGTTAAACAGCATTATTTTGATTTGCCAAGTAATGCAGCTACAGTATCCTAGTTTTATTTTTCTATCTCGCACCATGAATAATTGGAGCCTTTTATGATTATCCCAGATCATTTGGTGAATAGCAAAACACAGCAGTATTGTGTAGTCATGTTTATCTAAAAATTTATGATGTTTCTAGGATGACTGTCTAATGGTGTTCTAGTCTAATGCAGCTTTTTTTCTATTGCAATGTAGCAAATAATATGTAAAATTGAATATGCTGAATGATTTACTTTAACAGGACATGAATTAATATAACTTAGTCTGTTTTGTAGACACTTGCATTCTCAGCAATAATATTTTAGAGTTAGTAGTCTTTGTAATGCTGTCTACTATATTTATTTCTCATAATTTAAATTCTTGAATTGTTTATCCATTGAAGCACTTTAAGATAAATTCTGAGATTAGGGCATATACATTAAAATGTATAATTAGTATATCCTTTTCACTAACAGTGCATGCAGGTTCTATTAAAGTGTTGCAGACGATTGCTGACTTTGGTGAACAATTTAAGCTACAAAACAACATCCTGTTGTATAGATTATTTTCAAAAGCCACAAAACCATGGAAAATATGTTACATGTAATATTCCATTGACAATTCTGTTAACTTAATGTACTGTGTATGTGTCTTCTTAAGATAACTCCAAAATTGTATGAAATAAATCAGAAATAATTCTTCTAAAACATCTTCTGCCTGTGCACTCACTGTGTCTAATGAATAAAGTATTGAAAATAGTTATCAATTGTTTTTTTCAGTTTTTCTGGTTGATATCTTTATGAACTGTTAAATAAAATCAGGCTTTATCAGACAAGAAATATGGTTGGTGGTTAAATAATCCTACAGTATGCAATGCATACATAATTAATATGTTGCAGGTAATCACTGAAATCTCTGATATCAGTTCATTTGCTGAAAAGAAACCTTACTAAGTTATATTGTTCTCAGCTAAGTTGTAGGATGAGTTAACTCTGCCTTGAAGTTAACTGTTGAAAGAAAATATGTGTGGTGAAACAGTAATAAAAACCTTGGTAGACATAAATTTGCAATAGAGCAGTCATGTATGGACCCGATGAATCTTCTAAGTGATCACTTTTAATTGCTCCAAATAGGTGGCAAATTCTTTAAGTGTGAAGCATATCTACTTAAAATGGTATTTAATTAAATATCTTATGGTCCCTATAATCACTTACCTAGTATTGTTTCTACGTTATCATGGTTGGATGTCTTCATCTCCTCTTGCCATCTTCCTGTTTCTCCCTAATCATCATCTGCTTTCCTGCATGTTTTCTTCTCCGCTGATGGGGCTACTTTGGCTTCTGATCCGATGTCTTAATTTCTTCCTCTGTCTGACAGGATGCATCCATCTAAGGCACTTCATCTCCATCACCTCAAGTATTCTCAGCTGGTCTACCTTCACAACTTAGGTTTCTATGCCATATAGAAGTACTACTTGCATCACTGTTTCAGGCACCTGACTTACCTTTTATAAATTAGTGCAGCATAAAAATTCTCAGTGTTATACATTTGTGTAGTACTGTAGTATGATAGCTGTAATACAACAATGGCATTGATTTCTGGACTTCCTATATTATTGCAGAAGAAATACTGTTGTTTGGACTTAGTGCACATTTTGTAATTCATGGATGTGAAATCACATATCAGTTTGCTAGGATACAGAATGAGTTTTTATAATGCAGCAGATAGTACTATTTAGTTATGGGCCAGTTTTTCAGGGACAGATATGATTTAATTACAATAAAGAGAGTTGTTTTAATAAATGATAATTTCTCAAAGAAATTACTTTGTTAAAGCCATGAAAGAACAATGAATTATACTCAGATATGGCCCAAGATTTCTTGTACAAGCAGAACTAATTTTTAACACATCCAAAAGCAGGAATAGAAGAAAAAGATGTGAAAGACCAAGGAAGGAGGAACAAGAGCAGGAATATCTACAAAGCTAAAGGGCAACCCACATAGGCCTGCACTTCCATCTATGTTACAATGTTTGCTGCCTGGAAAACATGATGGACTACATAAGGCTAGAACTAACTACAAACACGGTGAGAAACAGTTGTATGCTCATGTTTACAGAGACTTGGTTAAACTCTGATATCACTGATAGTGCTGTGCCTGTGGAAGGGCTAACATTATTTAGAGCTGACAGGAATCAGATTCTTCGTGGTAAATCTAGAGGAGAGGGTGTCTGTATATCTATGTCAGTAACAGATGGCGTACCAGCTTTGGCTCAGAAAACTCGAGTTCATGATGCTAAGATATAGATCATTCTACTTGCCAAGGGAGTTTAATGGTGTGAGCATCACAGCTGTTTATATTCCTCCCAATGCCAACACCAATGAGGCACTGGCCACACTTCACCAGGCAATCAATGAGCTGCAGAATCATAATACAGAATTGGCTCACATAATAGCTGGTGACTTCAACCAAGCAAAGCTGAAGTAGGTTCTACCTAACTATAACCAACATGTATATACTAACTTCAAGCTGGCTTATAATGCAGTACCACACCCACATTTGGGAAACTCATACCATCTGGCTATCATGCTAATCCATGCATATAAACCACTATTAATAAGAGACAAACCAGCTAAGAAGCAAACATGAATATGGCCAGAGGGAGTGTCTCAGCACTCCACGACTGCTTTGAGAACATGGACTGGAACATGTTTAAGATCATGGCTATGGAGAACCAAATCATCAATCTAGATGAATACACAGAATCTGCGATGACATACATATCCAAATGTGTGGATGATGTGACAACCATCAAAACCATCACCATAAGGGCCAACCAAAAGCTTTGGTTAACAAATGAAGTATATGAGCTCCTAAGAGCATGTAATGCTGCCTTTAAGAAGGGAGGCAAGGATGCCCTTGGAGAGACCAGATTGAACCTAAATATAGGAATAAGAAGGCCAAGTGTGCCTATAGCTAAAAAGTCCAGAATCTCTTCTCAGACCTAAGAGACTCCAGACGTCTGTGTCTGAGGGTACAATCCTTGACAGACTACAGGCCTGTATCCACCAAATGTGATGATGACATTGAATTTCTAAATGAGCTCAATTCCTACTTTAGCAGTTTTGATGAAGGGAATGACCCAAAAGATACAAAACGCACTACCAGGCAAAATAAGGTAGCACTCTGTCTCAACCCAGAGGATGTTCAGAGAACTCTAAGATGGCTAAATCCAAGGAAAGCAGTGGTACCAAACAACATTCTGGGATGAGTGCTCAAAAACTGTGCTGTCCAATGGACCATGGTTCTTACTGACAAATTTAACTCTATGTCAGGCCATAGTACCCAAGTGCTTCAAGAAAACAGCAATCATACTACCACTCAAAAAGTCTCAGCCAGCAAACCTGAATGACTTTCGTCCAGTAGCTTTCAACTCTACAGTAATGACGTGTATGGTTGGATTAGTGACATTAGTCTTATACTATGTTGAAGTTTGGTAAGACTTTCTCCCTCTTACATCACATTTTGTAGCTACTGACTTTATTTTATCTTATTAACCATGATGTCTGCTTTTTAAAGATGACCTAAGTAGCACCTTTATAGTTTAATATCATTGTCTGTATCCCATTGTGTGAAAGAGGAAGGTATGGGAATTAAACTAATGTCAAAAGGAAATAGGTTGCTGAAGTATATCTTTAAGTTACAGCTTTACTACTAGGCAGCTTTCCATGCCATATCCATTTTCATTTTCTAAAGAGTCATGCAGGTGATCAAGCCTTTCAAGGTAAAGTGAATTCATTACCTAGACTGGCAATCAAGATATTTAAAGGTTGTAATACAGAAAATGTTGAATGTATTTTTTTTTTTTTTTTTTGGCACGGTGCTGCAGTGGTTAGCATTGCCACCTCGCAGCAAGAGGTTCTCTGGTTCGATCCTCAGCCGGGGTGCCTTCTGTGCGGAGTCTGCATGTCCTCCCTGTAATCATGTGGGTTTCCTCCGGGTGCTCCAGTTTCCTCCCACATCCCAAAGACATGCTGTAGGTGGATTGGACACTCTAAATTAATTGACCCTAGGCATGAGTGCGTGCGTGTGTGTGCCTTCTGTGGAAGGTTGGGTGCCGAGCTGGCAACTCGACAGCATAAAACTCCACTGCCAGTCATGAGTGGACAGGTGATCCACTGTGGTGACCCCTAACCGGGAAAAGCCGAAACAAGAAGAAGAAGAAGAATACAGAAAATGTTGAATACATCAAGAAATGCAGTAGGCTAGCTAACATTATGTACTGTGACTTTGTGTGATTAAGCAGTAACTTGCCTATGCCTGCGTGAGGAATGACACTATTACTCTATTTTACAAAATATAAGTTGCTTATTTTCAGTCATCTTTTCATGCATCCCATCTCAAGCTAACTCCTGGAAGAAAATAATATAGTTGCACTCTACTTTTATGGTTTCCTGCAGATGTAATGGACTGGCATGATTTAACTATATTATTATCATATTTCACATATATCATGACATTCTACCCTAATTTGAAAAATTATACCATGCATAATTATAGTTGCTTGCCACATTAATAGTACTTGAATGCATGTGTGATCACATTCATTCATTCATTCTCCCGATTACCCACTTAATCCAGTTCAGGTCATGGCTGAGTTCATATTTATCCCAGTTCTCATGGGGTGAAATCAGAGGAACTAATCTTGAATGGGGTGCCAGTCCATCACAGGACACAGACACTCCCTTATTCTCACATCACACACACCTTTGGGCAGTTTGAATACCATTTCATGAAAATACATTTTTGGAATGTGAAAGAAAACTGGAATATCTCCCTGAAAACTCATGCAGACTCTATAGAGAAGGTACCCTATATGAGAACTGAACTGGTGACCTAAGTACTGTGAGAGAATGCCACCATGACCCTTTGTGTGACCATGTCTGGAAGGAAAAATGGTCTTGGCAAGTATTTTTAATGGTTTTATTTATTTATTTAATTATTTATTTTACATTTGTTGACCGGGATAATCCGACTGGATACATGTCCATTTTCAGCGGAGTCCCAGGGAGAAAAGCTCCAAGATAATAATACACATTGAACATTTAGTAAATGCTAGTTTCAGTTTAGTTTCATAAGTTTATAAATCTTATTTATGCTGATCCTTTTATTTTTTGTGAACTCATGCCCATATACACTGTTACACTGTTATTGTTCTACAGTTTAGTCACAAAAGTAGTAGGTACATCATGCGAGTATGCAAGAATATTCAGTAGCATAGGAAGACATAGGAAGGTATAAGGTAGGCTTGACAGTTCTGGACAAAGTGTAAAGCTTTGAGCAGAGAATGATAAGTTTCATCCTGTAGCATTGGGTTTAAGAACCTCAGTCTCCCCTTGTATGTGGTATGACTATTTCCAAACCTCTTGTGTTGTCAGTAATCATAATTTACCCTTGAAAAGAGGCTCTTAGTGCTTAGAGTAATTATGGTCTGACAAAAAATAAAATAGCACTTAAGTAACTAATTCATCACCCAAATATTTGTCATTTTTCGAGAGACGTAAGAGGGACCAGTGTATCTTATTGAAGCTTCTGTCATTTCTGTGAAACCTAAACAGTGGCCTGTGCATTTTATAAGACAGAGGACTTCTGTAATGGCAGGAGTTCAATTTGTATGGTTGACTTTAGTGACCCCAGTGAGTCTATGAAATGTCATTGCCATGTTTTGGAGTGTGCTTATGGTGTTTTAGTAAAATGTTAACTTTGTTTTGACATGCAGAAATGTTAGTGTTAGTAACCGGAGATAAAAAATTAGATTTGCTGTACATTAGTACTGTTTTAGGAGAGTTGATTTGTTCAACAGAGTGTCATCTTGTAAACAGAAAAGTCATAGTTTCAAAGAAATGTAATTAGCTAGGAGAATGAGGAGGACCCAGTTTTGACAAGACTATTCATGCAGAAGTCTCCAGCTGTAGATCAGTCTGAATGCATTGTCATTAGTCTAATCAGACAAACTCAGGACACATTTCAGAGCTTGCCGCCCTATTGAAAGTTATTCTAGTTGGTTTAATTTGCTCACAGATGTTCTGTTTATCTGCAGGATAAAAATTAAAAGATGACAGAAGAAAATATCAAAGACCCGTAATGTAAGGATTATATAAAAGTTTGGCTGGTACCCCCAAACAATAAGTGCAATAAGCGCAAGAACAGCTGGATTTAATGGTTGTGTGAAATTATTTTCTGAAAAGCTTAAAAAGCTTGAAGGTAAAAAAAAAATCTTTCCTGGCTGTGTTTTGACTCTGTTTCATTTAGAGGTACACAAACTGTTGAATAACTGAAGACCATGTAAATGGATGTTACAGAGCTAGTGGTCACATTGCACTCAGTGTTCCATCTGAGGGAATGGAGCAATCAAAAGGTACTCAGGCTGTAAACAGGTTAATTTACAGCTGTTTGTCGTAATGGGCAGACTAAATTGCTAGGCAAAATATCACAGGTATGATTTGCTCTTACAAATCTCCTAACGTATGCTTGCTTTGAAATGCAAGCTTATTAATCTTGCCCTGACCTTATACTACCTTTTGTCTACAGCAGATGTAAACATACAGATCAGTAGGTTCTGATTACTCTGAGCTGTGCTAGAAGGTTCCCTTTAAAATAATGGACTGTTATGATACCAATTCACATATACAAAAAAAAAAGGTGTTTTATTATACAAATAAAATAGCTGAATCCTATGAGTGGGGTGGGTAAGGGATATAAGAAGGTGTCACATGCTGAGACTATAAAACATGAATATGTGCAGTCCTATTTTTCTTACAGCTCATTTCTGATTTGTGCACATCCCTTGGTTATCATACCTTGCACTTCTTTTATTGTAAAAGCAGTGATAAAGAAAGTGCCTACATGATCGCACTCACTTTATACGTCTCTGCAGCTTTTGTTCTAGTCTCTTCCTGTATCTGACTCCAAGCTTTATTATTTATATAGAAATCTTTTAGAGGTCTAGACATATGACTGGGAGAAATCATATGTTGTGCGATAAATATTCACTAAGCCTATAAGGCAAAGTAAATGTGATTTCAATAACTGGTAATACTTCATTAAAGTATATATAATATAGCTGCTTATATGATTTTCCTTGTACTGTGATATGAGTTGATTTAATGATGCATGAATGTGATAAAACATTGGGCCATAAAATACTCATCCAATTATTCTGATAAAGCAAGTGAAGGGTTAGAAGTAGTATATAATGAAACTGTTATCCATGTGCGGTCAGAACTCTGAAAAAAAGCTTGATCTGGACCATCTTTACTTAGGGGTTGTTCAGCCAACGCCTTAATTACAAAACATTTACAAACCATTTTGTTCTGCACAGCATCATGAAGATGAATTCAGTAATTATTTGCAGAGTGCACTTCAAAAACTAAGTGAAGTAATGGTGTGCATATATAACAAAATGTACCCAGCTGGTGATAAAGCAGTTTCCATCACAATGGACCCTTTAGTGTAATGTACAGCAAGTATTTATAATGAAGGCATATTGTATATGAAACAGAATTTTTGCTGACAGTGGAAATAGCCAACCAGTTATGAGATACCATAAACATCTTTGTAGGTGTTGTCATTTATAGTCTTATTACCTGCCTGTAGGAAAAATACAAGCCCCTATTCAATTTTGCCAGAAAAAACTCTCTTTCTAAACATTTTACAAATGGGAAAATTGACATTCCTATTATTGCAACTTCTTTATCAGAACAACTTCTAGAGGTAACTGTCCTTCATTTGGCATCAAACTATCTAGAAGAATCCTACAAGGCATAACAATAAACCAAACATACTAGTCATTGGTGATTCAGTTGTGAGACACACCAATGTCCTCCTCACCAGGCTCGACAAGGATAAGGTCACTGTCAGTTGTCTGTCTGGTGCCAGAATCCACCACATCACACATGCACTTAAGTCTCTCCACAACAAGTACAAGTATGACTCTGTCATTGTCCATATTGGTGTGAATGACTTGAGATGTACCCCTCTGGACTATATGAAGTGAGACATGATTGAGCTCTCAGAGTATGTGTCCCACTCAGGTATGACCCTAGCCCTAAGCAGCATCCTACCTTTGCCAAGAATGATACCACAACACCAACAAAAAATAATTGATTTCAACAATAGGCTTAGTTTCTGGTGTCATTCTAAGGGGATCCAGTATCTGTCTGCCTGGGATTACATGGTTGGCAGGCCTCAATGCTTTGCCAGAGATGGCCTCCACCTGTCAACTGGGGATTCCGGTTCCTGGCCAATGTTCTTGCTTCTCCCATTGTGCCTTTTTAGGCAATGTCCCAAAGACAAATCTTCCAACATAAAAGATCTGTCAAAAAGCAAATTGAAGGTCATACTGCTTAACACTAGGAACCTTAACCTGAAAATACACTCACTGGAGGCTCTCCTCACACTGGAAGATGCCAGCATCTGTGCGGTCATGGAACCTTGGTTAGGGCTGCAGAGAGCACCTCTGCCTTACCAGACTATACCTCATTCTGCACATTCCAACCCCAAAATGAAGTTGGGAAGACTAAGGTTGGTAGAGTCTATATTTTCATTAAGGACAGGCACACCTACAGACTGGTTTGCCAGCATGACACACTGAAACAACTCAAAGTGCAACTGACAGTTGGCAAGACACCCATCCAAGTTATAGCCAGCTATAGTCCCCTCTCCATGACTCAGGATACCTACTCCTCCTACCTGGATCTATTTGACTCCATTAAAAAACTCCCTACACCCTGAGCCTTGGTGACTTCAACTATCCCACCATAGACTGGGTGAACTATTCCTGCACTGATGCACTCAAGCAAAAATTCCTTGACTTCATCAGTTCTAATGCATTAGACCAGTTTGTCTTATCCCCTACAAGGGGAGATACCATTTTGGACTTCGTTCTCACCAACATGGGTGACTGCTGCACCACTCCATTAATATGTTCTTCCCTGGTGAGATCAGCTCAATTGTCTGTCTCAGTCAAAGTTTCTATCCCACCCAACACCCCCCCCCCGCCATAATCAGGCTAAAAAACTTTGCAAATCTGTCTACACCCTCCTAAGGGAGGGTATCACTAGCTTCACACCACCGCCCCCCTCAGAGGATGCAGGCAACTATGCTGAACAGTATGCCAATGCAGCATACAAGCACCTGTACAACGGCATGGACTCAGCCATACCCAACAGATCCAAATGCTCTTCAAGGAAACACAATCCTGTCTGCTGGACATCCTCTATCAGCAGGCTTTACAAAAAAAGGAAGAAACTGTTGCTCAAGGGTAAAAAGGAACAAATTCCAAATTAGAAAATCTCTCTCCTTAGCCTCAACAAGCAAATTAGATCACAAGTGAAAACCTCCAAAGCCAGTTATGAATCGAAACTAGCCTGTAAAACAAAGGGAAACCACAGAGCCTTCTTCAGTTATGTCAGGAACTTCCATGGTAAAGCCCAGGTTTGTTCCAAATTAGTACCTAACGGTATCATTTACACTGATCCTGTTGACTTAGCCATCCTCCTAGCAGATAGGTTCAGCGCAAACTTCAACCCCCTGAGGCCCTTTTGACATTCCCAATACTTGCCCCACACCTCACATCTCCATAGAGCAAGTGTTAAAGGCCCTATCAAAGGCAAAGAATACAGCTTCCATTGGACCTGATAGTATCCCAGGCTGTATTCTGCATCATGTACAGCAAGAACTAGCTTTGCCATTGAGTACTCTATTCAACCACAGCCCATGTACAGGCTTCATTTCAGCAGAATGGAGAACTGCCATTGTCATCCCCTTGTCATAAACAAGGACATAGGCAATCTCCAAGCACTTGACCCCACCCAGTTTGGATTTGTCAAGGGCAGATCTTGCCGGTTGAACCTGGTTGAGTTCTTTGACACTGTCACCAACGCTCTGAATGAGGGAAAATTAGTACATACAGCTTACCTTGACTTGGCCAAGGCTTTTGACACAATCCCCCACTCAGGATCATCGAAAAGCTAACACAACTTGGAGTAAATCCCTATCTCTTCAGGTGGGTGGCCACCTGGCTCACCAACAGGACCTGCAAGGTTAAAATAGGTGCCTTCACCTCCAATAGCAGACTGTCACTAGTGGAGTTCTCCAGGGATCTGTCGTTGGACCCCTACTTTTTGGCATCTACCTCTCAGAGGTCCCAACAAAGACAAAAGGCCAGTGGCCTGTGTTAAATGCAAAAAAACATGTATCATCATGCCATTCGGCAAAAACACAGCCCCTACTGATTACCACATCAACGGCAACCTCCTAAGTACACAAACTGTGGTGAGAGACCAGGGTACTCAGGTTGACAGCAATCTCACATTAGACCAAGATGTAGAGGCAGTGGTCAGAAATGCCTTTTCCTTGGTTCATCTCATAAGTAAAGGGATTGCATCCAGAAAAAAGGAGGTTATTACCTCTCTATACTCCTACCTCATTAGACCAATAATTGAGTATAATGCTCCATTTGGTATGTACGTCTCCAAACATCTGCACCAACTGGAAAGGTCACAGAAATACATTGCAAAAATAATCCATGACCTCCAGCACCTGTCCTATGTGGACAGGCTCAAATTACTATCACTCTACTTGGTATCATACAGATTGCTCAGGGGTAATCTGTGTCTCACCTACAAGGCAATCACGGATCCTGCTTACTACAGATGCTCCATAGTCGCAAGTCTAACTCCTTGCGCACTACCCATTTGAAAGGCCTGAATCTAATATGCAAGATAAACAAAACCTGCTGAAGAGACAGGTTTGTCTCCCAGAGGCTGCCCCATCTCTAGAATAGACTCCCATACAAATCAAACAGAGTACCTCATTGACCCTCTTCAAGCGCAACCTTGATAAGTGGATGGAAAACCACAAATTTGTCCCAGGGGTTCCACCTGTGTCCCTCACTGACAGGGGCAACAGGTGCTGAATGAGGTTTCTTTTTTGGGGATAAACTCTTGGCTAGGCTTGTAAGGGCCCCAGGGCCATTAGCCTAGTAACCTTCTATGATTCTATGACCATAAGGGAGTGAAGGGAGAAATAATTTCTTGCTAATTCATTTATTCGTAGCTTGGGAAGTAACATTTATCTGCTTATAGATCATCACATAATATCTATCAGTGTGAATGCATATGCTTATATTTATGGCCATGGAGAGAAAGGTGTGTGTGTGTGTGTGTGTGTGTGTGTGTGTGTGTGTGTGTGTGTGTGTGTGTGTGTGTGTGTGTGTGTGTGTGTCTGTGTGTGTGTGTGTGTCATACCTCTCAACTGTCCAGATTTTGGCAGAATGTCCAGATTTTTGCCTCCTATTTTTGGTCTGTTTCTCATAAAAGTTGTGTTTTTCTGGAAAATCCTTAAAATTTAAGTCACCAAATAATGACATGTATTTGTATTTCACACTTCATATACTTCATAAAATGCATCATAACACAAATCCATGTATTCTAGCAACATTCTAAATTTAGAAGAGCACTATATAAAACCAGTCTCCTCATTATTTAGGCTCTGTCCAGATTTCTTGCACTCAGAGGTTGAGAGGTCTGTGTGTTTGCACCTAAGTGTATGAATATGTGTAAATGAGTGAGTGAATTTGCATGTGTCTTTCTGTAACAGAAATATGTATGTATTTGTATATATGTATGTGTGCATGAATATTCACATATATGAGTGCTTGTGTTTTTGTATGTATGGGGGAGGGCAGGCATGCATGTCAGAAACAGAGAGATACCCAACATCTTTATCTATTTACATATTGTTTTCTCATAATGCCTTATTGTGACTATAAGTTTTTTTTACATTATTTTGATACTTATCCTTAATAATAAATCTGATGATATTAGCTCACATCAAAAAATGTGGCCGGCTCTCATTTGCTGTCTGTATATGTAACCCAGCAAGTTCCCTTCAACAGTTTCAAATATTTCAACTTTCTGGTTTAAAAGCCCGCGTTTGAGCTTTTCCTACCTTTCCTGTAACTAGTCTAGTTCAGATACAGATTTGCTGTATCCAGGACTGTATGCAATCTTCTGAGCCCCACAAGCCTTTCTGTTTTAGAGGGAAGCCTTCTAGCTTATCAGTGGGAGTGGCAAGTACTAGGTAGCCTATCTACCAAAAGAGGAGTGGTTTCTGGCCCAGAAATTGTAGTTTACTGGCCATTTGGGCAGTTTTTCTATCTGTTTCAACTTTCTGGTTTAAAAGCCTGTGTTTGCACATGTTTCCCATCTTTCCTGTAACTAGTCTAGTCCAGATACAGATTTGCTATATCCAGGACTGTTTGTAAGCTTCTGAGTGGTGCCAAAGTCTGCACTTCAATGTTTCCCTTAGATCTGATAGTTCTCTCCTCTCCTGCACTTTTACTAGCTTATTAGTCTAGCACTTTACCAGACTTCTTGTAGCAATTATTGTAGCACATAAAAGTGCTACCAGCACTATACGTTCTACAAGGAAATAGCTCCAGTACTTATTATTAATGCCCACCCCTCCAGGCATGTCTAAAGGTCAGTTCCTGTGCTTTCTCCTATTAACCTGGTGAACTTGAGCATCCTGAGGCAATGTAGCAACTGCCTCATGTACACTGACAACCCTCTCCTCTTACCTCCCAACATTCAAACTTGTGAGAGATGCACTTATATATCCAAATTGGAAGCCACGCACTCTCCAGCCAAGATGGGAATAGCTGGTCAAGAGGAGAAGGTCAACACTTGCAACACACCACATGGAACACATAGCCCTCGAGAACACATACCAGCACTGCCATCACATAAAAAGAGAAACCACACACCCACCTTCACAGAGGCTCTCAATAAAAATCTACCCAAACAGCAAAGACCTCCAAGGCAAAAACGTACTCAACCACCACAACACAACACTAATCACAAGACACATAACTCTCCTAAACAGTGTTCTGCTCAACCAAAGCCCCTAAGGCAAAACAGCATGCCCAACACACTAGTCATAGATGACTCGATAGTGAGGCACACTGATGTCCCACTCACTAGGCTAAATAAGGAGAAATTAACAGTAAACTGCCTGTCAGGTATTAGGATCCACCACATAATGCACACACTCAGGTCCCTCAACAACAGGTACAAATATGACTCTGTCTATGTACATGTGGGTGTTAATGACCTGAGATGTACATCCCTGGACTACATGAAAAGAGGCATGGAGGACCTCATGGATTATGTAGCCCAGGTGGGTATGACCCTTCCCCTGAGCAGCATCCTACCATCACCTAGAATGATACCACAGTACAAGCAGAAAATGATTGATGTCAACAACTGGCTAAATTTCTGGTGTCATTCTAAGGGGATCCAGTGTCTGGCTGGGATAACATGATTGACTGGTAGCCCAACATAATGCATCAGAGATACTTCAGATGCAGCTAACATTGGGTAAGACAGTGATTCAGGTTGTAGCCTGCTATAGGTCCCCAACCATGTCCAAAGACTCACACTCCACATTCCTAAGCACCCTGGAGAATATTACAGTCCAACCTAACACTCTCATATTGGGTGACTTCAACTACCTTTCCATTAACTGGAAAAACTACATATGTACCAATACACTTGCCCAACATTTCCTGGAATTCATTAATTCCAATGCTCTGGACCAACTGGTTCTTACCCCCATTAGAGGTAGCAACATCCTTGACCTGGTCATTACTAACATGGGTGACCATTGCTCTACACCAATAGTCAACTCCTCCCTGGTTAGATCTGACCACAAACTAATCACCTTGGAAATCCACATCCCTCCCAACCCCATGCCCCCGCAAAAGTAGCCAGCATGAAAAACTTCTCCAAAGCTAACTTTGGGCTCCTAAAAACAGAGGTGGCTAACTTCACAGCACCCATGAAAATGGAGAATAGCTGCATGACCACCGAATCATACACCAATGCACTGTACAAACATGTACACAAATGCACGGCTCTCGCCATACCCAATAGAACCAAGATGCTTTCCTCGAAAAAAAGGAAGCCAATCTGGTGGTCCCCTGCCATAAACAAACTCTACAACAGAAGGAGGAAACTGATGCAGAATAAGGTGAAGTCCCAAGCCTGGAAAAACTCCCTTATCAGCCTCAACAAAAAGTTGAGATCCCTCCTCAAATCCTCTAAAGCTAGCTAGGAAAACAGAATTGCAGCAGATAGTAAAGACAACCATAAGGCCTTCTATAGTTATGTAAAGAATCTCCATGGCAATACCCAGATTTGCTGTGAGCTACTGCACAATGGTACCACCTATACTGAACCAACAGTTATTGGCAATATACTGGCTGACAGATTCAGTGCCAACTTTACCCCTCCCCCCCAAAGGACAAATCACAATACCAGTAGATTGCCAGGCACCCAGTATTACTGCTGCACAGGTTAAAACAGCACTGTCCAAGGCCAAGAGTACAGCTTCTGTGGGACCTGACAATATGCCTGGTTGTGTTCTACATGAACTACAGAGTGAGCTGGCACCTCACCTGTGTACCCTGTTCAATTACAGCTTCACCTCAGGCTTTGTCCCTACCGAATGGTGCACTGCTGCAGTCATCCCTCTCCACAAAGGAGGAGTAACTACAGTCCCTGGGAACTATTGCCCCATTAGCCTGATGAGTCTGATATGCAAAGCTATGGAACGCATCATCATGGACCTAATAAACAAATATATAGGGAATCTATAAACTCTGGATCCCACACAGTTTGGTTTTGTGAAGGGTAGATCATGCTTGCTCTACCTTGTTGACTTCTTTGAGTCAGTCACCAGAGCTGTGGATGAAGGCAAGGTGGTTCATACAGCCTACCTTGATCTGGCCAAGGCCTTTGATACTATTCCCCACTCAGGAATCATAGAAAAACTCACTGAGCTATGCATCAACCCCTATATCACTAGGTGGGTTGCAACCTGGCTCACAGATAGAATCCACAGTGTGAAAGTAGCTGACTCCAAGTCAGACTGCTGACCATTCACAAGTGGAGTCCCACAGGGATCGGTCCTAGGTCCTCTCCTGTTTGGTATCTAGTTCTCTGAAGTTCAGGCCAACATGAAGGGACTCTGGCTGACAAAGTTCACAGACGATTGCAAGTGGGGAGCTATTATTAACTCCCCAAGTGATGTTGACATCCTATAAAAAGGCCTCACTGAGACCAATGACTGGTATCAGAACCATGGCCTTAAGCTCAATGCCAAAAAATGTGTTGTCATCTCCTTTGGAAAAACCCAGTTCCCACTGAACACAGAAGGTGTTGTAAGAGATCTGGGAACACAGGTTGACAGCAACCTCTGTTTTGACCACCACATTGCCACTGTGGTCAGAAAATCCTTCTATGCAGCACATCTCATTACTAAGGGTTTTGCATCCAGGAAGAAAGAGGTCATTGTCTCCATCTACTCTTCGCTCATTAGGCCAATCATCCAGTGCAGTGCCTTATTAAGCATGTACCTCACTAGACACTTGCAACAACTGGAGAGGCCACAAGAGTACCTCACAAAGAGGATCCTAGGCCTTAAACACTTGTCCTATATAGACAGACTCAAAGAACTCCAACTGTTCTCTGTCTCATATTGCCTACTTACAGGCGATCTCTGCTTGACCTGCAAAGCCATATCCGACCCAGCTCTGTTAGAAATGCTACATCTAAAGAAATCCCAATCCCTCTGCACCACATGCTCCAAAGACCTCAACCTCATTACCACAATCAACAGAACATGCTGGAGGGACAGGTTCATAACCCAGAGACTGCCCATGCTATGGAATAGACTTCTCATACATGTCAAACAGAGCACCTCACTGGCCCTCTTCAAGAGAAATCTTGAAGAGTGGATGGGAAGTAGAAAATTCACCTTGGGGATCACTCCAGTGCCTCTACTTGACAGAGGCACTGGGAACTAAGGTCTGGTGGCACGATGCCAGGATAACCCTATGGGCTAGGCTTGTAAAGGCTCCAGGGCCATTAGCCTAGTACACACCTATGAACCTGTAATGTGCTGTATGCAGCTGTTCACACTGAAATGGAGCTCAAGAGTATAAACATGTATTACTGCTGTCCTTCTTTGCAATCAAGCTGTGTAGCATTTGTCTGAGTTTCATAGCATTCTTCCATATAAACAAAAATGTCAAGAGGTGGGCAAGCCCTAGTGACACTGAGAAACACTTCCTGTTTTTGGCATCAGAAGCCCAAGTTTGATAATATCCCTGGATACCAGAGGTACAGCTGAGGGCTTGGAGAAACATTCGTGCAATCGGCAGTCAGTTGTTAACTCTACTTGTACTACAGTTTTAGATATGTATAGGCTTAAACAGTGCATATTGTCCATTCTTACTGAGCCCAAATCAGCATTAAAGAAGGGTGCACATATGGATCATGGCGATATTCACACTATGCAATAATAATGGAGTCTGTGATCCATTTCTAAGCTTTGAATTTCATTAAATGGGACTATTTCTTCACTACATGATAAAGGCAGAAGACAAGCAGGTCCTTTTCCCTATGCAAGACCCTAATTTCTTGTACTGAAATAAATTGGCAAATGACTTGACATGAATGGAAACTAAGGATTGGAGGTGGTGTGCAAAGTAAGGATGGGAGGTGGTATGGAAACTAAGGATGGGAGGTGGTGTGCAAAGAGACTCATTGTTTTCATTTGATTTGTCAACCAGCTTTGGAAAGGAAAGAATTACTGATGCACTGAGCAAGAATACCCCCCATAATTTATAATTAATGGAATGTCCTACAAAGCTTTGAGTGAAGTATTATATAATCTGAGCTATCTGGAAACCAAAAAAAAAAGGATAAACAAACATTTTTCTTTTAAATATTGAAAACACCTCTGGATTTTTTCAGCATTGTTATGAAAATGATGGCTGACCACAAATTAATGTCATACATCATGGTTGCTATAATATGCCAGTAAAGTCTATGAAATACCGTACATATCTGCTGCTCTGTGGAAAAACACATGGGATGAAACAATATATACGTGCATGTGTGTGTGTGTGTGTGTGTGTGTGTGTGTGTGTGTGTGTGTGTGTGTGTGTGTGTGTGTGTGTGTGTGTGTGTGTGTGTGTTGTGTGTGTGTGTGTGTGTGTGTGTGTGTGTGTGTGTGTGTGTGTGTGTGTGTGTGTGTGTGTGTGTGTGTGTGTAAGTGTTCTCCCCACTGCTATTCTCCCTCCACACTAATGACTGCACCTCTAAGGACCCCTCTGTCAAACTTATTAAATACGCAGACAATACAACTATCATCGGGCTCATCGGGAATGGTCATGAGTCTGCATACAGATGGGAGGTTGAGCATCTAGCCTTTTGGTTTAGTCAGAATAATCTGGAATGAAACACTCTTAAAACTGTGGCGATGCCAGTGGACTTTAGGAGTGGTACTACGATATTATCCCCACTCTTTATATTTAATACTATTGTGTCAGTTGTGGAATTCTTCAAGTTTTCGGGATCTATAATCTCCCGGGACTTGAAGTGGGAGACCATTGTAGGGTCCATCATAAAAAAGGCACAACAGTGACTATACTTTCTGCGCTAGCTGAGGAATTTCATCCTCCCACAGGAACTGTTGATTCAATTCTATACACCAGTCATTGAGTCTGTTCTCAGCTCATCCATAACAGTGTTGTTTGGATCTCTGTCTAATCATGACAAAAATAGGTTACATTGAATAGTCAGGTCTGCCAAAAATATTATTGGAGCTAGTTTGCTCTCCTAACAGGACCTGTACTATTCCAGAGTCATGAAAAGGGCAGGGAAAATCATCGCCAGCCCTTCACATCCAGGCCACCATCTTTTTGAGCTATTACCATCAGCCAGGTGTTATAGATTAATACGCACCAAAACAAGCAGATATAAGAACATTTTTTCCACAGGCCATCAAGTTCATAAATGGTTAATTCAGCTTATTAGGTTGGGTTATTCCTTTTCCCAAGTTTCCTAGGATTCTGCAGTATTGTTTACATATTGTTAATACTTGTTTCTTTCAGAGTTTATTTCAGTATTTCTTGCACTGAGTTGCATTTTGCACCTTCTATGTATATGTATATGTATGTTTACTTTTTTGTCTTGTTCTTAATAGTTGCATGTATGTCGTTTGTCTTGTTCTTAATAGTTTTATGCATGTCATTTATGGAATTCATACTTGGAGGGCCACAGAAACTGGAGTCTAATTCCTCGTATGCGTGCATACTTGGCCAGTAAATGTGATTCTAATTCTGATTCTGATGCATAAAAGTGGAAAAGAACAAACAAAAGCGTCAGGACTTGTAAATCTTCACTAATAATGAGCTGATATTGACCTGTAAATAAAAATAAAACAAAAACTGTACTTTGATAAAAGGGACAGATCACTAATTTGTATGGACTATTTTAAGACTAAGCCTGGGCCACTGTCTGGTTGACTAACCTGCTCAGAATTATGCAATTAGGGAAATGGAGGCTGAGGGGAATCCAACTCTGAACCATAAGAAGCAGCTCATTAACAGCTCATAGTCTTAATCTTCTGTGCTAGGTGATAAAAATTGAAATTACTAATGTGTAGTATGCACATGAAAAAAAGAACTAAAAAGAAATCCCACTGGCATTAAAGCCCATTAATTCAAAGGAAGTTCACATTCCTGCTACATAAGGTGTGAAATTCTTGCACCAAGTGTTGCAAATATTAGAGACATGTTATTATTCAGGGATAGCTCAGACCTTTGAATGACTTTTTCTACGTATAAAATCAACTTTCTGTTTATGTAGTGTTTTTAGGTTTGAACGTATTGGTGAGTTTTTAAATTATAATTTAATTTTAAGGCTAATGGAAGATAAAATAGTTCATTGTACATTTTAGTGCTTGTGTGCCTTTTGTTTATAGAAAGGTGTATGCATTATTTCCAGATTCATAATTATCATTTATTTGTTAGCATGTGTCTCTCAGTTTTTCAGGCTTCAGTTTTGTCATAACATCTCCATCACTGCTGCCATCTCAGGATTTCATTCTAATGCGATGTTGGTAATCTTCAAAGTCAGCACGTCTTATAAGCTGCTATTTTCTAGATCCAGTAGAGTTAGCCCCACCATTCTACTTTGCAAATTTAAAGAATGATAAGGTGTTTGCAGCCTGTCCAGCAAATGTGCTCTTTTTGGATAAATAATAGAGGTAATCTCTTTTGTTCAAAAATAAATAAATAAAATAAAAACTACATTTAGCAAACTTCACTGAGGCTGTGGTGCAAGCAGTCTGAATGACCTTAAAATAATCTAGAAGTTGAGAATACCAGACCTCACAGGCATAATAGAGTATAGATATCCATGTACAAATCATTAGATCTTTAACGACTAGGAAGTAGTTACCTTGAAGGCTTGCTTATCTTACTACAGGAGAATGGTGTTGGAATGAAAGGGTTAGATATTTGCTTTTAGCCAGCGGTGGTGCACAAGATAACAGTTATAGATTTGTTGCAGCATCATAGAGAAAATAGATCAGTGGTCATCACCAATGACACCAAACTGGATAGTTGCCTTAAAACAAATAGTGCAAAAACACACTGCATATTAATGATATCTACTTAGATATACTTCTTTAATGACCATAAGCTATTGTTTATACAGTATATATGCAGGGACCTTTTATGGAGAGTCTTTTCATGACGATTTCCATAATACCTGCAGTCTTATGTTATCGTGTTGGCTTGCACATTAATTCAGCAGGACTGTATGCAAATGAGTAAACTATCTCTATATCTTCCCAGCAGTTAGAGGTAATAGAAAAAGTTTTGAAGTGTGAAGAACAGCTCCACAGCAAACAGCATTACTGCTTTGAAAGTGTCACAGCAATTATCATACAAGGTTTGTTGTTTTCCATAAATGTGAATGCAGTCAAATTTTAAAATACCATGCTGATTGATGTGGTTCTATTTCTGGCTGTTGGTTACTTTCCTCATATCCTTGACTATTTCGTAACACCACAACTGCCTCAGTCTACTCTGGAGAATTGCAGAGTTAATACAGTATAGAATTACATAGATTTTCATATGAAAGGCTGTACAGAAAGTGATTTTTAGTTATTTACATCTATTTCATTATGTTTTTGTGCTTTCTTATATTTTCCTTAAATTTTCATAACATAACAAGTAATAAAAAACAGTCATAACTAGTTGAGTGAATTTATTTCATTTATATGTTAAAAAGAAATAGAACATAATATGTTTTTTTTGTAAGTCATTTCTATTAGCATTGCAAGTTTCTGCCCTTGTAATTATGATTTAAAGAAATGATGCATTTTGATCAATAAGGCTTTACAATTTCACTGTCTCAGGATTTAATTTGGCATGTGTCTCTTTTCTTTTATATAGAAGGAAAAGTTTAAATGAAGATGTCAGCACTTAGAAGAAATGTAAATTGTCTATATTTTTAAGCAAATTTCCTCTTATTATCAGGGCAGCTAGGAGTTACAGAGGTTCATCAATTTTTATGATGAACCCTTATATCTTGCATCAAATTTTGCATAGTACTAATCTAGAATTTACTGACGTCCCTTTGTACCGCGACAAAACCACCTATAACATCACTGCCAACTCCGTATTCATGTGTTCCCTTCAGAACATATTGAGCATTTGCATAATCTCATAAATCTACCAGTAAAGCCATATATTTTTAATATGTATGAATTCAATGATGCCTCCGTTAACTGGATAACCTGTACAACTACCGTGAAGTATGACCAGTGTTTTGTTAAGTTTGTAAATACTAATTACCTAGTATCAATTATTCCTGCTTACACCAGATGTATACATTTCTTTGATGTTTCCTAGCCAACTTCTTCCCCTTCTGTAGTATCCCATGTCATCATTTTCCTGGTTAAATCAGATCAAGTAGCTGTACCCTTCACCCTTAATGCAAGTCTCTTCATCCATAAAATAACTCAACATTTCAGAATTATTTTAAGCAAACTTACTGCTACTTGCCAATATCTTGGATGGATGATCTGGCATGTCTCTATAAACAAACAACTGATTCCTTGTCTCATTCTTGTTTATGCATTCTTCTCAGAGTGTTATACCATCTATACCTAGAGCTGTGATAAATCCAGAAATAAATATGTATGGGGGAACTCCCATACAAATCTGCTTAAATCTAAAAAGAAAAGACTAATAAACTTTTTCATATCTGTTTATATATTTAAAAAATATATATTTTTCTCACATAGAAGTCATTTAGAAGCAGCATTAAGCAAAATTCTAAGGTGGACCATAAAGGAATGGAAATCCAGGAACATACAATAGCCATGGATATGAGGGCTAGTTAGAAATGTTTTATTGGACTACACTAGGAATCTCAGAGATAATACCCAGTCCATTTCCAAACAACTCTAGTACCATATCATATGCTGAGTTGGAAACAGTAACTAATAGTCTGGCTGACAAATTTAGCTCTAGCTTCACTCCTGTCACATATCCTGTTGCTGCAATACTTTCTCTGCTTACCATCACTCCAGTAATGACCCTACATCAGTACTCTGCAGAGCTAAGAATGCTAGTTTCATGGGCCACAGCAATATTTCAGGATGTCTACAAGTATCAAGCATTAAATAGCCCAACCCATTCTTAATATCTTTAACCGTTCATCTCCCACAGGCTTTGTGCCTTAAGCTTGGAGATCTAACTAACACAGCTATACTTTTTAGGAAAGATGGTCCCATGACTGACCCCTGTATCCTATAGGATTATTAGTCTTATTAGCATTATCTGTAAGTCTGTAGAGTGCTTTATTACCAAACTAATTAACAGTGAAATAGGTGGCCAAACCTTTGCCCCTAATCAGTTTTGATTTGTTAAAGGTAAGTGCTTGTTTAGCCTGGATGATTTTTTGGCAAGGTCATGGAAGCCTTAAATGAAAGCCACAGTCTTCATACTATAGTACCTGCCTTAACATTGCCAGTGCCTTTGATGCCATTCTCCATGTGGGTATCATAGACAAACTCTCCAGTCTCAGTGTTAACCATTATGTTGTCTGCTGGATAGCACATTGGATTAGTGCCAGAACTCACATCGTTAAGTTAGAAGGAATCTGTTCTAGCCACACAGCTGTCTCTGGAGTTTGTTTACATGACTCAGTCTCTGTACTCTTGTATTTCTCATGCACTTCTCAGAAGTGAAATCAAGCATCTAAGTTTGTGGATGACTACAAATTAGATGAAGTTGTTAATTCCTGTATGATATTCACATTCTCCAGGAAGGCCTAAATAAGAACAGTACCTTGTGTATTAGTCATGGGCTCACACTAAATGTCAGGAAGTACAGTATAATTACACTTTGTATGGCTTCTTCTCCCTCCTCTTACTGCATCATTGGTATCCACGTTAAAACAAATGCTGCTATTAGAGTTGGTGATTCCTACATGGGCAATGATCTCTTTTTTAACTATCATGTTTCAGTTGTGGCTAGCAAGTTCTTCTGCCTTGCATAGCTTATTTGTTGAGATGTCTTATCTAGGGTAAAAGATGGCCTTATCCATATGTACCCTTCTTTATTAGAACTATCACTAAATACAACACCACCTTTGGAACATACCTATCTTAGCATTGTGTGTAACATGAAAGACTATAAAGATTCCTAACTAAAAATCTTCACTTTAGAGTAGCAGCAAGAGGAAACTAGTTTCCAGTGGACATAAGATTATTCGTTATTAATGCCATGCTTGAATTGTTGGTTTTCCTATCCAGCTATCAAAGCTGGCTTTCAAGGTAGTCAGGGAGGTAATTTCTTTAATGTGCAAAGTCCATTCCAATGCTACACAGCTAGTTAAAATCTTTTTCCCTTGTACTCTGTTTCATACAGGTTCTTGAGAGTCCTTTGCATAGCATTTCACACAATGAAGAACCCCCCCCCCCCCCCACCATAGTTTTTGGCTTTCTCCACATTCACAAAATAAACAGTGCAACAAACAACTGATCCAAAGATGAAATAGCCTACAATTTCACCTTTGAAATAAACTTTGTTGGCACATCAAACAAAGCACACCAATGACTTTCTTGAATGCTAGCTTGGATGACAGGGTCATCATCATAAAGCCCATTTTCTATGTTTTAGATACAGGGTCGGGGTATTGCATCAGATATCTCCACTTTTGCCAGTTCAGTCCCACACTCCTACCTTCTTAGATAATTGATCCTGGCTGCCACAGGGCTTCTGTTATACAATCAAAACCAACTGTTGTAAGTACATACTTATTTTATTTATTTGTTTGACATTTGTGTGTCAAGATGGTCCGATTGGTTCAGTAAGAAACTGTTTTCAGTGGAAGTCCAGGGAAAAAAGCTCCAGTTACATATAAACATGTACAATCTCTGTACAAGAAGCATATTTTTTTCTTACATGAGTTACAAAGTAGACAGATGTGTAATCTTTTTACAGGTGACAGAAGAACAATATAATTGTATACACAGAGAAGCAGCAAATTCCAGGGTTACAGTAAAGTAGTTACTTTGATTTATGACAGATGGTGCAATATTCCAGTGATAGAAGTAGATATACAAGTATTAGATACATAGAGAAGGATAGATACTGTAGATATTATCTGTAGTGTAGGTTAGCTTGGGTTATAGCAAGGACACAGCCAGGAGTTGAGCAAGTGTTTTTTTTTCAGCATAGTTTTAAAGGCAGGTAGGTTAGTAATGGTTCTTACTGTTAGTGAATGAGATTTTCATGTGTAGCAATGCAGTGGGATTAGAGGCTTTGTCCAGCTGCCTTTGAGGGTTTGTAAATAGAGAGAAATTCTTTGTCTGTGGATTTGTGTCCTTTTTGGGTCATATGGTGTAATGATGTTTTTAGTGCTGTGCAGGCTAGGGGTTTGTGGAGTGTCAGAAGGTGTTGGAAAACTCTAGCCAGGGTAGAATTTTTAGTGGCAAACTGGCAGGTTCTAGTTTTTGAGTTGGTGGTAAACTTGGCCACTATGTTATGGCACTGTTCTAATTTGAATGTATAGGAGCTCTGTAAATTAACAAGAACTGGAGCACCATAGAGCAGGGAGGGTAGGAGGAAAGTTTTAGCAGTTGTGATTTTGGAAGAGGATTTTTGTTTCTGTAGAATGTACAGAGTTTCTTGTGGGTTTTCTTTATGTTTTATTAACTGTGAAGCTTAAACTGAAGGTGGTCATCAATGACAACACTCAGTAATTTGGTGTCGTGGACAGTTTCTGTGGTCATCTTATTGGCAGAGAGAATTTTAAAGTTGTTTATATTAGAAGTACAACTTTTTGGTTGAAAAAGAAGCAGTTTAGTTTTTTTGGGGAGGGGGTTGAGAAATAGCTGGCAGTTAGTAAGCCAGGATTCGATAGCTGAGAAACTTTCCTGAGTATTGGTGAGAAGCTGGGATAGTGTATGAGCGGTACAAATTATAGTGAAGTAATGTGCGTATTGGATGAGTGCACCACTAGTGGAAGCTCTACAGAGGTTGTTAGTAAAAATATTAAAGAAGTAGAGGTCCTAGGATGGATCCCTGTGGGACTCCAGTGAGGTTTGTTAGAAAGGGGGAGATGACATTTTACAGATTGTTCTTGATTGTTTAAGTAACTGTGGAACCAGTTTAGGGTAGGAGGGGCGAAGCCTCGGCTATAGAGTTTTTTAGGAGATGAGAGTGAGACACAGTATTGAATGCCTTTGAGAGGTCAAGAAATAGTGCAGATACATAGCTGCCTGATTCTCTAGCTTGGTTTACAAGGTTGGTGAAGGCAAGGAGGGCTGTAGTAGTGCTGTCATCTGGACAAAAAACATGTGTGTTAGTAAGGAAGTTATGATGCTGTAAGTAAGTCCATAAGTTGAAGATGAATACATTTTTACAGTATTTTAGAGATGGGGAGAGAATAGCTATATGTCAAAAGTTTGTAAGTTCATTGGAGTTACATTCTTTGTGGATGGGGATGATATGGGATTTTTTCCAGATATTAGGTACTGTGGATTCAGTTATGGATTGATATACAGCAGGGAGGTTGTCAGCAGAGGTAGAGCAGGGTTTGAATTTCAGCAGTAACCTTTTTTCTAATGCCTATGGGTACAGGTTGAAAGCGGGTTGGTTCTTGGAAAGAGTTTTTGTGCTATGGGGTGGTGAGGGATAGTAGGTTTAAGGTCTGGTGAATGTGGAGAATTATGGTTAGAGAGGGAGGATGAGTGGGGTGTGTTGCAGGATTTGGTAATGAGGTCAGCTATTGATTTTATGAAGTAGATGTTAAATTCCTCAGCAATTTGAGATGGAGGGGCATTTAAGGAAACCTTGGTTTCCTTTTTATTCCAGGGTGGAGAAGAGTTGTAATAGTGGACCAGAATTTTTTTTGGATTAGTTGTACGTTTGTTGTAGTAGAGTTTAGTAGAGCTTTTTAGAGTTTTTTGTCTGCTTGCATAGCTGCCTAAAGGTAAGTAGATCATGTTTGTTATTACTTTGTTTCCATAGAGCCCCGGCTGCATCCCTCTTTTCTTCTTCTTTTTTTTTTTTTTTTTTTTGCATTCCGTAGTTAACCAGGGCAAGGGATTGATTTTAATTCTTTTAGTTCAAATTGGGGACAGGATGTCTAGTAGCTTTAGGCAACAGTTGTTACAGTAGAATACAGCCTCATCGAGTGGCAGTACCTTTAGTGCAGACTAGTTTATTTTTCATAGCAGGTCATTAAATATGTCAGTGGAAAAGTTAGATAGATTACAAAGTTTTTAGGGAGTGCGATTTTGGAGGGCGAGTGTTTACCCTAGTTGCAAAGGCAGGTAGTTGGTCACTAAGGGTGTTTGGATGTGTACCAGTATTGGTGAAATTAGTGGGGCATGATTAGTGGGGCATGATTAGTGGGGCATGATACTAGAATCCAGTCTGAATCTTGAGAATGTTGTTTATTGTACCTAGTGAGCTGGAGATTAGTTGTGAAAACCACATAGGTCAGTGCTGTTAGTGGCTAGATGGGACGTAATAGTTTGCCAGTCAATATTGGTATCTCGTAACATGATGGTTTCATGTTGAAAGGATTGAGTGGTCTAGGTGAGAATGTCCTTTAGAATAGAAGTGTTATCCCCTGGGGTATGTAGAGAACAATTATGCAGATTTTCTTTGAGTTGTTAAGGTTTAGGAAGGATATCATAATTTCTGCAGGGGGAAACATTTCCACCTGTTGTCTCCACTTGCATTCTTACTGTATCTCCTAAATCTGCTTTACCATATAATCCTCTGGTGTCCTGCATCTTTGACTGAAACACCATAATGTGTTACTGCAACCGGGGCTATCTTCATTCAGCTCTGATATTGTCATTTCTTCATCTCTTCCATGTTGTGCATCTAACTGCCCATCTCAGGCAATTCCTCTTCATTAGCTCAAGCCTAATCAGTTGTGCTGCCTTCACTGCCCAAGTTTGTTTGCCATAAAGAAGCACTAGTTGTATCACTCTTTTGAATAGACTAACTTTCCAGATTATTTGACATTTTTCTGTTTCATGCTACCACTGACACTTTGTACCTGATGCAGCACCTCTAATTCTAGGTTTTGTCTCCTCCTTCAGATTCCTTTCTGTTCTGTTACTCATCCCAGATATTTAAAGCTATGTACCTTTTCAGCTGGTTTTCCTTTTATCTCAGTCTGTAGCTTCATCTTATTTCTCCCATTTGCTGCCCTGACTACTGTGTTTTCTTATTTTGTTTTATTCCATATGCCATATGCCTTCAGTTCTGCATTCCACCCCCCCCCTATCATTTGTTAACCTTCTGTTCAGAGTCTGCTTGTAGTGCCACATCGTCTGCATACAGCAGTTTTATTTCTCTGTCCCCAACAGCCTGTTTGCTGATGCAGTTCATCACCGATATGCATGGGTGTAGCAATCAAATTCCGTTTTGTACTCACAAACTCTTAGTGCTACTCCTCTTGGACACCTATCACATAATAATGGACACATATCTCAACATGCTGCCCACAAGTATGTAACAAATGTAAATAACATTTTCATCTGTTCCCTCCAAAACTATAACAATATTGTTTTTCTGTTAGCAATATTGCACCTATTGTTAAAGGCATTCATTTAGACAGCTGTAGACATAATATGACCTGAAAAAAGTCAAGATGATATGATGCTCAGAAAAAAAAATGTACTCAGAGTACAAAGGGTATGCCTAACTACGCCTTTGCCGATATGAACAATCGTTTTCAGAGTTGAACCCTGATGTAAATCCAATCCCACTGGGAGCAGTGTTTAACCAGGAATTTGATATGTCACAAAAAGAAAAATTAGCAAAGCTAGACTTTCCACTGTGTGATACCTTAAACCTCTTATATTAGAGGCTACATGGGATATATGCAAATTGCCCTTTAAGGATATCAGGTGTTTCAGCTAAATGGCAATTCTGAATGTCCATGACTTTTTCTTTTATGACTATTTATGGACAGTTTCAGGCCAATAAAGCCAAACCCCTTAAGACTTAAAGGAAAAAGTCATGAACATTCAGAATCACCATTTAGCTGAAATACCTGATATCCTTAAAGGGTAATTTGCATATATCCCATGTCGCCTCTAATACAAGATGTTTAAGGTGTCACACAGTGGAAAGTCTAGCTTTGCTCATGTTTTTGTGTTTTTTAACTGATTGTTTTTTCTGTGTGATGTTTTTACTCATTGTTTAGTAATTTGATATGTAGTATTAATGGGCGTGAACATCTCTCTTGACAGAAATAGTCTACGGTTGTCATTGCAAGGGTTTTGTTGCTAAGCTTCTTGATGGTGCTCAAGCCATAAGCTAAGTATTAACCTACAGACCAATGAATCTGTTACATGTTTGCTAATTCATAAAAACAGAGTGTAGTGCTACAACTTGAGCGTACATATTCTGAGTGTGCATGTGTTTGTGTAAGCTTCCAGGCAAAAGTAAGGAGCCTTTCCAAACAAATATCTAGAAACATGGATGAAGTAAAAAGGACTTGTGTTATAAGACATGGCAAATAGCTCCTACAATGATGACTGGGTAACCTATAGCTACTCTAAATGCACTTTACAGCCTTCAGTTTTAGTTGTTGCCTCTGCTGTTGCTTTTGAACACAACTTAATGCAGTCTGTTTTCTAAATAAAAAGAAATCTGACCATGCTGTATTAAGATTCTCAACTTTTCTTAGTTTAAGTACATGCCCACTCTTTACAGTGTATGCAGTTATTTGAAGTCTGTGCACTTCTGTCAGTGTTTCTAAAACCAGTAGGACTAACACGTTTTATCTTCTGCCAACTCTTATTTGACTTGTTGTTTAAATGGTGATTGTTATACAACGCCGAGTCACTTTGGCATTAACACCTGTACCTGTACACTAGTGGCAACGTGAACATTTACACTTTGAACATTACATATGTTCCTGCAAGTACTGGGAAATTGTATTAGTAAGGATGAAAGCATTCCACCAGGTATGTAGAGCAGATGCCCAGTTCAGCTAGCAACTCTATGCAGGAGAGGGCAGTTTATTTAGCAGAATATATGGTTCAGTGGCAGAACCTCATTTAAATTGACTGTTGACATCAGGTTGTCATATATTAATGGTGGAAGCAAAGAGCTAAAGCTGGAGTTGGCCCACAATAAACTGGGATTAGAACGGACACCCACAATGTGTAGAAATCAGTTATGGAGCGGTCTCTTTTAAAATCACCAAAATAGACTTTAGACCTGTCTAGCAATAGGGTACTGGGTCTGAGGACATTTTTAATTTGAACAGGTATAATGAGGTTAAGAGGAGACTGATTCCCAAAGACTTGCTGTTGGTGTAAGTGACTTAACTCTTTACATCTGAGTGACCCCTCCAGGTGAATCTGAAGTTAACTCATACTGATGCCTCTAGGTGTCAAATTTTGCTTGTTCATATTTGCATCAATAATTCCAAAACCATGTTATGTACAATGTTGTAAAAGATTTCATCTTAAAGCTTACACAATGGCAAACAACTGCATTAGTATTTGACCTCTGTGTAATGATATATATATATATATATATATATATATATATATATATATACAATTCTCATATTTTCTAAATATCTCAACAACCAAGTAGCATAGACAGAACTTCTTACCCTCATATGAAAGCTCTCAGATAGATAAATAAAATGCTGTTGACAGTACATGTGTAACTTGAGTGATTGCTGAGATATTGTAAGTTGTTTGCAAAATATTACAGATGTAATAGTTAGTGTTTATTGTAACTTATAAAATTTGGTTTAAGACCTAGAAGCTAAAGAATACTAGCACTATAAAAATATTTTGTGCTAAAGAGTTTGCCATTTATACTTTTTTCATAACCCCTGTGGTTCTAGAGATATGAACATTTGATTAAAATGTGAGGACATAATTTGATTCTGTCAAAAGGGTTAGACTCTGCCTAATGGAAGTTACAGTGCAAACTTCCAGAGCACCATTGGCGTGAATGAGTTAAAGACCTTGGTGTAAGTGACATACTATAATGCAAGCCTGCCTATTTTATAGAAAGGCCTTACACCGGAGTAAGTCACTTACACAAAGAGAAAGTCAATGTACATTCCATGAAGCATTAATTTTTCTGATTTATTCATAATATTTAGAGTCTCTCGATACATATGACACGGACAGGGCAGATTTTTTTTTTCTTTGTGTTGTGATACGCCTAGAAAGAAGACAATGTAATACTGCATTTAGAAAAAAATGAAGCCATGCACAACTTTTATCATTTTTGGAAATAATTTACCTAGCATAATTGCCAGAGCTGCAAGTGTCACAAAGGACTGCTCGAGTAGAGAATGTCTCATATTGATTAACCGGAGCAAGGACATGGTATTCTTGACAATCAGGAAAACAACCTTGAAAGAAAAGCCTTCAAACTTAATTGACTGAAGCTGTGTTTTTCTGTCTGGAGGTATAGTCTGGTTATTGCTACTGGAAACTGGAAGCTGTATAACAATTATGGAATTTTAGATTTGTTAGCTCTTTTAACTGTATAACGAGTTCTGCTCATACTTCTCAACCCGCAGATATTGAAATATATACAAAGGCCCTTGAAAAGTGGGTACATCCAGCCAAAAGTCTGAAAATCTAATTAGCATAAAATCTGAATACCAAGTATCACTTAACTCTTCCCACTTCCAGTAGGAATGTAGCTACTACTCAGAAATATGTTTAAAAAAGATAAAAATAATGGGAAACCATAAGCATGTTATTAAAGAGAGTGTCAAATCTGTAGACTTTAATAAACTGTATTGTTTAATTCTACCATACAAGACCATTTATTTTTGCCTTTGAAAAAGGGAGATGTAAGATATGTGCCCTCTTTCTAAAAATTATTTGCACCACTGGTGCAGCGGTTAGCGTTGTCGCCTCACAGCAAGAGGTTCTCCCATTCGATTCTCGGCTGGAGCACCTTCTGTGTGGAGTCTGCATGTCCTCCCCACGGTCGACTGATGTTAAAGGCATGCAGGTAGGTGTGTGAGTGAATGGGCGTGCCTTCTTTGAAGGCTGGGTGTTGGGCTGGCAACTCGGCACCATAAAAATCCACTGCCATTCATGAGCGGACCGGAGTTCCGCTGTGGTGACCCCTAACTGGGAAAAGCTGAAAGACTTAGACAATTTCAAAATTATGTGTGATGAAAGGAGTATTAGAAAATTGCATGAAGGGGCAAATCAAGCCTGAAAATAATTGCATATCCCCAAAATAAGTCAGATATATACAAGGATAGTTCAGACCTGAAAATATCAACATTCCTCCAAAACAAGAATAGCTGAGAGGTTTGGTTCTCCTATTTTAGTAGCTTACTGCAACTATCCAAAATTAAAGTTTTAGATGTAGGCTGTTGTGTATTAGTTTAAATAAGCCACCAAAATCCTATCCATTACTTTTAAGGATTGCAGTTAAATTACTATCTATTGTGTTTTTGTGTGAAAGACAATTTCTTAAGGCATACAGTCACAAATCAGTAAAATTCATGTCAGGTAGAGGATGGTAATGATAAATCTCCAGTTATTATGTTATTTTGCATATATTTAGAGTTCTGTTTAAATTAGTATAATAAAATGTAATTTGCCACATTTGTTGGTTTATTGTCTTACTTGTTTTGTCAGACCAGGCTTAAGGTAAACCTGAGCTTCCAGATTGGGTACGGACCTCTTTTACAACTCTGTGTTAGGGAACAGAGCAGCAAAACTGCAGTGTATAAGTGCTTTTCTTCAGACTTGCAGTAGTAACTGCTAGCTAATCTGTGCAGAAGAGGGCAGTTTATTTAGCAGTTAGCTCAGGCTATCTTGAGTTATTTTACCTTTTTGAGCCTAACAACCAATTCCTGTTCTTTAACTGTATAAAATGGATTTTTCCTTACACTGACGCATATTATCACATCGGTTCATTATATTCTCTCCCTCCCTTGCTCTTTTCCTTGTCATTTTGTTTACTTTATCTCAGTAGAGTTGCTGTTTTCTGTACTGTAAGAGCATGTTTTTGTGTGGAGATATATTTTACATTCTGGTTCAGACCTATTTATTTACTTATTTATTGCATTTGTTTACCGGGAAAGTCCACTGGGTCTAAAAGAGCCCATTTTTGGTGGCAGCCCAGGGAGAAAAGCTCCGACAAGAAAATAGATGCAGAAAAAAAATTAAACATCAATTGGTACAGAAGTAGAAACAGTGTTACACATAGTGGTTACAGTAATACATACAGAATATATACATAAAAGCAGGAATTTAGTTGGTTTGATTACAGTAACATATACAGAATATATACACAAACGCAGGAATTTAGTTGGTTGCCAGATTAATTCAGAGTAGTAAAAATGGAGATAAATTAATCAGCATTATTGTACCAGTATCAACAAGTGATGAAAGAAAAAAGAATAAATATGGAGAAAGTATCACCAGTCAGTAGTAGTAAAAAGCACAGGAATTTAGTTATAATATAAGGAGAAGGAAAAGGTTAGGTTATAGAGCAGGTACAGAGCCAGGAAGAATTGAGATGATTTTTCAGTATTTGTTTGAAGGTGGTGGTGCTGCATGTGTTTCCATAGTTTGGCGATGATAAAGGAGTAGAGCAGTTGACCACACAGTAAGGTGGGCTTTTCTACTTTTAGAAGTAGATGATTTTTAGATCTTAGTTGCCTGCTGGGCTGGTATTTGGCAAGTAGAGTTGAGAGAGCAGGACAATCTGTGGGTCTGTAGATTATTTTGTGTGCTGTAGTTAGCTGGGTGAATGAGACGTGGTGGGGGAGTTCCAACCAGCCTAATTGTTTCAGTGAGTTACAGTGGTGGGATGAGAATTTGGCCTTGGTGGCAGATTTGGCTGTTCTGTTGTAACACATATCAAGTTTGGATTTTGTAGAACTTTGGATATTAGTGAGGAGAGGGGCACCATAAAGGAGACAGGGTAATAAAAATGTAGTTGCAAGGGTTTGTCTAGTAGAGAGGTTAAGAAAGTGTTGGTGCCTGTACAGCATACTGAGCTTTTTGTGTGTTTTTTTTGATGTTACTGTTTATGTGTAGGTCAAAGTTTAAGTTTTCATCTATAATAATGCCCAGTAATTTAGTGTGTGGGACAACTTCTGTAGTGGTATTGTTTTGGGCTTGTATACTGAAGAGTTTTTTTTTTATCTAGGGGAGTGGTTTTCTTAAGGGTAAAAATTACTAGTTTAGTTTTTTATTGGATTTAGGTTAAGATGATTGTTAAGCGTCCAGGATTCAATAGGGGTGTGGGCATTCTGGGTGATCTGCTGGAGTTCAGAGCTGGAATTTTCAGTGCATATTATTGTAGAGTCATCAGCATATTGGATTACTGAGAGTGGTGTGAACATTGTTAATAAATATGCTAAATAAGACAGGACCAAGTATGGAGCCTTGGGGTACCCCTGTGGAAGTACTGAGGAAGGGAGAGTAAGACTGTTGCCATTTGGTGGATTGCTGCCTGTTGAAGAGATAGCTATTGAACCATTGTAGGGTAGGAGGGAAAATGTGGTGGGTAGATAGTTTAGAGAGGAGGATAGTATGGGAAATGGTATTGAAAGCATTGGATAGGTCGATGAAAAGAGAAGCGATTATTTTACCAGAATTCCATGCCCGGTTAACTGTATCAAGGAAGGAGAGGAGGGATGTAGTGGTACTGTGCCCTGGTCTGAAACCATGCTGAGTGGGTGACAGAATTTGATTTTCAAGCAGGTGGTTGAGGAGTTGGGATTGGATGCATTTTTCCAGTAGTTTAGAGAGGGGTGAGAGAATAGCTGTGGGGCGAAGGTTTGTGGTGTCTGTGTCGGTGCCACCTTTGTATGAGGGGAGAATGAATGCTTTTTTCCAGATGTCTGGGAACAAGGGACTATTTAATTGACCTGTTAATGAGTATGCTGATGGGATAAGCTATAGTGTTTGCAGCTAGCTGGAGGAAGTGTGGGGGTAGATTGTCAGGGGCTAGAGTACAGGGTTTAAGCTTAAGTAAAAGTTTTTTATTGTGGCAATGGGTATGAGGGAGAAGTTTAGGTCAGAGTTGTGTGTAGGATTGTTTTCTGGGATGGTTTGGTCATTAGCTGTCTTGGTGGTGGTGGAGTAAACCATAGTAAAGGTGGTGGTTAGGTTAGCTATGGTGTCAATGAAGTAGGAATTGAAGAGAGTAGCAAGTTCGGTAGAGGTTTTGTGTGAGTCAGGGGATGGGATGCTTTGAGAACCTGGATGTAATAGATGGTTGATGGAGGACCCAAATTTTTTGGGATTATTTTTATGGTGGCTTTGTAGGTGGAGGCAGTGTGCTTTTTTATCATTGGTTATTAGATGTTTTGCCTGGTTATAGAGTTGTTTGTATTGTATTAGAGTTGTAGGGACTTTGTTTTTCTGCCATGATTTCCAGATTTTATCCCTTGTGGACATGACTTCTTTGGTGGATTTTGAGAGCCAGCTTGGATGGTTATGTTTTATTCATTTTTGGCGGGTGGGTGCTTGCCTATTTAGGATGTCTAGGAATGTTGAGTTAAAAAACTCAACAGCCTCATTAAGTGGCAGGGATATGAGGGATTCTCAATTTACTTTAGCTAGGGTTTCATTAAATATGAATGGTTGGAAATTTCTGGTTGATTTGTATTGGTGTTGCCCTGGGGTTGGGGTGGTTTTGCATAGGATATATGCTGGGTGGTGGTCACTAATGGTATTAGGTAGTATGCCTGCAGTGAT
Organism: Protopterus annectens; assembly: GCF_019279795.1. Taxonomy (NCBI): domain Eukaryota; kingdom Metazoa; phylum Chordata; order Ceratodontiformes; family Protopteridae; genus Protopterus; species Protopterus annectens. The sequence goes on along the minus strand of NC_056738.1, from coordinate 556,601,037 downwards.
GATATTGTTAGGATGGTACACTAATATACATTCTATTGCGGAGCCCCAAATGTTATTTTTGTGGGGTCTGGTGATGTCTTCAATTAGTTGGGAGAAGTTGTAAAGGTTTATGTTTTTTGAGGGATTGTTGTGGGCAATGTCTAGCCAATCAAAGTTTACATCACCTAAGATGATAAACTGGCTGGTAGGGTTGCCACCTTTTCAAATGCCCAAAGTGGGACAATTGTGGTACAAACATCAGATTTTGCAGGCCAAAACATACCCATGGCCACTACAAAGGACAGAACTTCACTTTTTTTCCTAAATAAAATTTTATTCTTATACCATTTTAGTTGCTTATTCTGTTTCTTATAACATTTATGTGTGTTCAGATACAGAATAACTGTTTTATGCAACTATTACATAAAATATAGAAAATAATTTTGCACTAAAATCTCAGGATATTTGCCATTTTTACATTTTTTTTTTTGCAGGACACAACTGCCCAAAGAGGGACTGTCCCTCGCAAAGTGGGACAGGTGGTAACCCTACTGGCTGGATATTTTATCCACACCTAAAGCTGATGTTTATGAAATGAGAAAAGGGAGATTTCATGCATTAATACCCTTAAGTTTGAAACTGTAAAATAACACATAACCAAGCTTATGATGCAAATACAATTTCCGCATACTCAATTGCTGTCATAGTTTCATAGGTGGATACTAGGCTATTGGCCCTGGGGCCTATATAAGCCTAGCCCAAAAAGTTCCCTGGCTTTCGCCACTCAAGAAAATGATTTTCCTGAGCCCCTGTCTAGCAGAGCCACAGAAGTGATCCCTGGGGTGAATTTCCTATTTCCCATCCAGTTATCGAGATTTTTCTTAAAGAAGGCTAATGGGGACCTTTGCTTGACATGAATGGATAGTCTGTCCAGAGCATGGGGTGTCTCTGGGACAGGAATCTATCCACCCAGCATGTCCTGTTTATTGTGGTGGCAAGGTTTAGGTCCCTGGAGCATGTGGCTCGGATGCATTGGGGTTTCTTTAAGTGTAGCATGTCAAACAGATCTGGATTTGACATGGCTTTGCATGTTAGGCAGAGGTCGCCTTTGAGTAGTTGATAAGCGATGGAATAGAGCTGGAGTTTTTTGAGACAGTCTGCGTATGACATCTTTTTGAGGCCGGTAATCCTCTTAGTGAGGTATTTCTGTGGCCTTTCTAGTTGTTGTAGATGTCTTGCGAGGTACATGCCAAATGGGGCATTGTACTCTATAATGGGTCTGATGAGGGATGAGTAGAGAGGAACAATGACTTCTTTTTTTCTGGAGGTGAACCCCTTTGTGATGAGGTGTGCCACATAGAAGGATTTCCTGACTACTGTGGCGATGTGATTATCAAAGGAGATGCTACTGTCCACCTATGTCCCAAGGTCTCTTATCACACTTTAAGTGTTTAGTAGGCTACCACCTATGTGGTAGTTCATGGGTACAGTGTTTTTCCCTAAGGGGATGGCAGTGCACCTCTTAGCATTGAGCTTGAGGCCATGACATTGACACCAAGCATCAGTCTCAGTGAGGCCCCTTTGTAGAATGTCCACATCAATAGGCAATTCTATTATGGCACCTAGTTTGCAGTTGTCTGCGAATTTCATTAGCCAAAGCCCTGCTGTATTAACCTGGACTTCTGAGAAGTAAATACCAACAGGAGAGGACCCAGAAATGAGCCCTGTAGTACTCCACTTGTCACTGGTCTGAAGTTGGATTTGGAGTTGACTACTTTCATTGTGTGGGCTCTGTCAGTGAGCCAGTTGGCCACCCATCTTGTGACATATGGATTTATGCCCAATCTATTGAGTTTATCTACAATTCCAGAGTGGGGTATGGTGTTGAAAGCCTTGGTGAGGTCAAGATAGGCTGTGTGCACCACCTTACCCCTGTCCACTGCTCTGCAGACTGCTTCAAAGAAGTCAGTCAGGTTTAGGAGACATGACCTACCTTTTACAAACCCAAACTGAGTGGGGTCCAGAGTTTGGAGGTTACTTATGTCTTTGTTTATAAGCTCCAAGGAGATACATTCCATGACCTAGCAGTCCAGGCTCATCAGGCTAATGGGGTGGTAGTTCCTGAGGTCCATGGTGGTGCCCCCTTTGTGGAGTGGGATAACCATTGCTGTGTGCCATTCAGTAGACACAAAGCCTGAAGTGAGGCTATGATTGAACATGGCACTTAGGTGGGGTGCCAGTTCGTTCTGTAGTTCATGCAGAACGCAGCCTGGGATGTTGTCAGGTCCCATGGATGCTGTGTTCTTGGCTGTGGAGAGTGCGGTCTTTACTTGTGCAGCCGTGATTACAGGAGCTTTGCATTCTTCTGGAATAGTGATGGGCCCTTTGTGGTGTGGGAGGGGGGGTGAAGTTTTCATTGAACCTATCTGCCTGGATGTTGGCAATATCAGTTGGTTTTGTTTATCTAGTGCCATTGTGCTGTAGCTCAGAGCAGATCTGAGTGTCACCATTGAGATTCCTGACATAGCTATGGAATGCTTTGTAGCTGTCTTTAGAATCAGTGGCAATTTCACCTAGCATTATAAAGCTGTACAGTTAATAGCTAGCATAAGTAGTAATCTAGACAATTTTATGAAAACAGAAAATATTTTGTTTTTCATGCATATACCTTATGTAGTGTAACAGTTTGAATGCAGTGAAGGAATAATGCCTTGATTTCTGTTTGTCGCTTACTGCATGCTTTCTCATTTTATTGAGCATGCAGCTTTAGCTGCTTTTGATGTAGTTCATCTTCAATGCAGGCCAACATTCAACACTGGCAAATCATTGCTTTGCATTTGATTACATCCCTTTCTCAACAGTGCTACATCCTGTAGCTTTGAAAAGTTCCTATTCATATGCATCAGGGTCTTCAACAGTTTGCTGTATCTGAATTAAATGCATTCACAAAGTAATAAAGTCAGTGAAAAAGCATTTATTTCTGTTATTAGCTTGTGGATAGAGCATTATATATGCTGCTCTCTCAGAGATGGATATTTGAATGTGAGCATATGTGCATTAGCATCAAATATGCTACAACTGACTTATCACACTGCAGCACATGGGTGTCTTCACTTACTACTATGATCATACAGAGTAGCAAAGTAATCTACAGACTGTACACTGCTCAAAAAAAAAAAATTTCAAGAATATGTACCTGCTTTGTACAGACTCTGAGTACTCTGTACTCCAATGAAAACTTCACTTGGAGAAGTAGCTTATCAAGGACCAGTGCAGTACTGTAAATGAGTTCCTCTTATTAAAACTTTCTATGATAATAGAGTAATCGGATTCTTAAGAATTTCATGAACAAATAAAAAAATTTAATCTTTTGGTATAACATTTCATTTTATTTGATGTCTGCAAAAATGTATTTTGGAGCATAGCTCCACAGTATTTCTCTAGCTTTTTGTCATGAGGTATGATAGAAAAAGGGAGTGAGAAATCTCAGGTTTAAAAAAAAAAAACATGCCCAGTCACTTGTTAAAATCATTATGAAAATCTTAATCCCTTCTGAAATACATTGAACCATTTATGTCAGCTTATCTTTAATTGTGAATTATTTATTTTTGTGCCCTGTATAGGTATGGAATATTAGTGTCAATTCAGTCATAGAGATATGTGGACTGGTGTGTATCTATTGCTGTAAAGGATAACACTGAACCGTTTTCTTTCCTTTAAATGACAAATTGTTACATGCACAATTTTCACTACTTCAAGTTTCTGTTGATGTGTTTGAACTACATGTTGAAAAACACAGATGTTGACTCGAAAAAGCTGATCAGGCAACTTAGTATGATGATTGTTTCCAGCTGAAGTACAGGGAGTAGTTTGTGCTTAGAGAGGGGTTATCACAAAATGGATTGAAGACCACATAACAGTGGCATTGTTACAGTTCAGGAGAGCTGCTAGGTACTGGGTATTGTGCATGGATTTCAGATTGTGGACATCTTCAAAATAATGATTATGGCATCATTTGATATTTGCTGAAGTAAAATAGAGTTTTAAACAACCACTGTGCTGGTCTCCAAACAAGCTATCATTGTCATGGGAGAACGGTACATGCTTTTAGTTTTGTTATTCATTTTGATAATTTAGTGTGGTTTGTCTATTTACATTTTGGTGGCATGAGTCATCCAGTAGTAACTATGAAAGTTAGTCTACATCTAGATCAATGCATTCTAGGGGAATAAATACAACAAGGTGTATTTTGACTTTGCCACTTAATAAAACTGGAACGACCTTGTGGCAGTTAATGTCACTAAATGTGAAGTAGATGCTATTACCCATTCTGTATCAATGAATAATCCACAAAACACAACTTTGCCACTAAGAGCATAGGAGGATTGTGCGTTACTGTCCTAGGTCGGGGTCTCCAACCTCCTCACCCAAAATAGACTTCACACTGTTCAGTTAGAGAGCCACACCACTCTCTGTCTTCGAACCAAAGTCTCCCAGCACCACTCTATCCACAGTAACTGCCTTTCACTCAGTTTTATTTTTCACATGCCCATGATTTCCTGTTAAGGCTGTCAAATCCTTCAATTCCATACGGCTTTCTTCCTGGGCCTGGTAGTACTGCCACCACTCTGAAGAAAGTACAGACTTTCAGTTACTTGTATGCTCTGATTGTGCCACTTGGTATCTATTTTACAAGTAGTTGGCTGAAGCAGTCTTGAAGATATGGTTCTTACAGTTTGTTATTCCTCAGTGTAAATAGTTACCCTCTTCTCAGTTAAGCAACAGTGCTATAAACCCTCTTGCAATAGATAAATACAAGCCACAATAGCTTAAAGATAATTAAAATGAGTTCTACTTAAATAATAAAGCTAATAGCATAAATACTAAATAAAATATACATAGGTTGGCACATAAAGATGATTAAAGTAAAGTACAGTATACACTGATGGAATGCATACAGAAAAATCTAACTCCAGCTGTCTAAGTTTCCTAGCTAGCTGCTACAAGGAGTATTGTACCTTAGAATGACAAGCTAATTTCCACAGATAGGATGTTCTCACAGCAACTTCACACTAATCTCTCAAGTCTCAGCATTTCATTAAGCCAAAGTCCTTGTGTAACTTTGTTGTTGCTATGGAGACTGGTCATAAACCAGATAGCACCACACCCCCTTCACAACAGTATGAGTTTGCCCCAATACCTTCACATCTGCTTCTTCTTTAATTGCATCCCAAATGTGCCTTAAAAAGTTTCAGTGACAATTGCATTCCAATGCTGTTTCATCCTTGTCTGTTATCTTAGGAGAAAGTGCCATCCTGTCTATGAACTAGCTCCTCACTCTGACCTTTAACATCTGGACAAATAAAAGTTTTTACTAACTAACATTTACACTGCAAATCAACATGCCAGAAACAGAAGTAAAAAAACAATATACAAAGAGAAATGCATTTTGCTTGCTTCAGCCTAGCATAAACACATTTCACAATCATTCACTTTTAGCCTGGCATCACCTGTGGATTCACAAGTACAACAGGATGTTCCTCCATTAGGGAGAAGAACTGGCATACAACATACCAGTGTTTGTCACAGGTCCACTCAGGCTGGTTCTTTGATCACCTGGGGTAGTGGAAACAATCTCCACCACAACCTTCACTTAGACAGAATTGTTTCATACTGGGAAATCTGCATCTCTCTTCACTGCTTAGCTCTATATATTTTAACTGTGGAGCTTTTCTCCCCGGACCTCCCCTGAAAATGGACCTACGTCCAGTCGGACACTCCTGGTCAAAAAATGTAAATAAACAAATGTAAATAAATAAATAAATAAAGCTACTGGTACTGCTAAAGAAAATTCATAGGTTCATAGGAGGTTACTAGGCTAGTGGCCCTAGAGCCTTTATAAGCCTAGCTATGTTAATCCTGGGTTGCCCCAATTGTCCTTGGTTAGATGGACATACTTTACAGATCAGCACCAAATACCCCTGTTCATGAGGGACATGGGTGCCACCCTTGAGGTGAATTCAAGGTCACCCATCCATTTGTACAATTTATGGTTATGCTTGAATAGGGTCATTGAGGAGCTCTGCTTCAATGAATTGCAAACTGACTCCAGAACAGCGGCAATCTCTATGAGACATACCTGTCTCTCCAGCGTGTCCAGTTAAAGGCACTGGCAAGGATGAGATCTCTAGAGCGAGTGACTCTAGTGCCATTTGATTTGTGGATGTGCAGGATTTCAATTAGGCTGGGGTCAGAGATTGCCCTGTAGGCCAGACACAAGTCACCTCCTGGTAGCCTATATGATACAGAGTGCAGTGACAGGTCTTTTAGTTTATCCACTTAGATTATGGTTTGGAGACCCTGTATCTTTTTAATGAGAAATCTCTGTGGTTTCTCCATTTGCTGCAGGTGTCTGGTGAGATACATGCAGAAGGGAGCATTGTACTCTGTTAATGGTCTCATTAGGGTGGAGTAAAGTGGGGTTATAACATCTTTAGATTTGGATGCAATGTCTTTACTTATGAGATGCACAAGGTAGAAGGCTTTCCTTACCACCGTAGAAACCTGGTCATCAAAGTTCAGATTGCTGTCAACCTGTGTTCCCAGATCTCTCGCCACTAGGTTTGAACTTAGAGGGGTGCTGTCAATATCGTGATTAGTGGGGAATTCTGCTTTGTGAAATGGGATAATAGTGCACTTTTTTGCAATTAGTTTTAGACCATGACTTTGGCACCAGTCATTTGTTTGTGTTATCCCCTCCTATAATATATTAACATCATTGGGGGACTCATTGATTGCAACTAGTTTACAATCAAGAGAACTTGTAAGCCAAAGCTCGTTTACCTGGACTACTGAGAAATAGTAAAGGGCCCAGTACAGATCCTTGAAGTACACCACTGATGATGGGTCTACTGGTAGAGGTTGAGTCACCAAATTTGACACTATGTGTTCTGTTGGTGAGCCAATTAGCTATCCATCTAGTGATGTAAGAGTTAACACGTAGCTGTAGAGTTTTTCAAAGATACCTGAGTCGGGGATTGTGTCAAAGGCTTTGTCTATGTCCAGACAGATGGTATGCACTATCTTACCTTCATCCAGGCCTTTGGTGACTTTCTCAAAGAAATCTACAAGGTTCAATAAGCATGATCTACCCTTAACAAAGTCAAACAGGGTTGGGTGTAGAAGTTGAAGGTTGCCTTTGTCCTTGTTGATAAGTTCCATGATGATCCTTTCCATGGCCTTGCAAATGAGGATGGTTAGGCTTATGGGCCTACAGTTCCCAGGGTCTGTTGATGGTCCCCCTTTATGCAAGGGGATTATTGTTGCTGTTCTCCATTCTGCTGGTACAAAGCACATTCTCAGGCTATGGTTAAAGAGCAAGTGGGTCAGTTAGGTCATGTTTTAAGTTGCTTAGTAAGCAACCTGGAATGCTATCTGGTTCCACCAAAGCTATGTTTTTGGCCTTGGAGAATGCAGGTATGACTTGATCTGTAGATATACTGGGTAGAGAACTGGTGTCAGGGATGCTTTTTGGGTATGGCTCATGGGGATTGGTGGGGGATGAAGTTTGCACAAAATCTGCCAGCTAGCAGGTTAGCAGTTTCCTCTGGTTTAGTGTGAGTGGTGCCATCTACTACCAATATGGCACACAGCTGGTCCCTCCTTTTTAGATTTTGGATGTAGATAAAGAATGCTTTATGATTGTCCTTGGCTAGGGATGCTATTTTAGCTTCATAATTATCTTTAGAGGACTTTACAAGACTTCTGATTTGCTTTTTCAATCTGTAGATGGAATTCTTCCTCTGCAGAGTCAGTTGTCTCTTGTTCTTGGACATCAGTTTTTTTTCCTTTTTTGATATAATTTGTTTATACTAGATGTCCACAAAGGTGGCTTGTTTTTTCGGTAGGGCCTGGTTTTAATCTGGTCATGTACAGCTGAATCTATACAGTTGCTAAGATGATTGTACAGGGAATTTGTTGACATCTCTGTATAGGAGTCAGTATTTCCTCTGATTGCATGGAGTATAAAAAACTTTTTATACCATCACTTAGTAGGCTGTAGTTTGCTTTGGAGAAGTTCCTTATTTTTTTCTTTTTTGGAAGTGTGGAGTCCAATAGTTACTTCAAATGAAGCTGATTAATGGTCTAACCTTACCAGGGCAGACATCACACAGGAGGCAGTGCAGTGACCACCCATGTTGATGAGTACTATGTCAAGGACATTATAACCCCTTGTGGGGGTGCAGACTATCTGCTCCAGAGCATTTAAATTGACAAAGTGCAAGAACCTCTGGGAGATCATGTTTGAGCTTGTGTATGTTACCCAGTCAATGGAGGGATAACTGAAATATCCCATGACTGAGATGTTGGGCTGTATGATGACTGACTCCAGTAAGTCCAGGTAAGCCTTGTGCTTTTCGTGGTTCATGGAGGGGGGACCTATACAATGATGTGGTAGGGTGTTTTGCCTATAGTTAATTGGGCATGGAGTAGTTTGATGGAGTTGTGCTGTTTGACCAGTCTTGTGGTGTACTTGGCTACAATGAAGATAGTTACACCTCTACCTTTCGTTCTTTCATGCTCATTCTGAGGTTTGAATGTGTGGAAGGCATTGTAGCCTGCACAACTGGGGTGCTCTCTGCAGCCTTGAACCATGTTTCAGTAATTGCATAGACATCAGCATCTTCCAAGGTGAGTAGTGCTTCTAGGGAGTGCAGTTTCATGTCTAGACTCCTAACATTAAGCAGCAAAACCTAGAGTTTGACTTGATTGGAGTTGGCTATGTCAGAAATGTTGCCGTTTTGACATTGTCTTAAAAAAGCACTATGGGGGAGGCAAGCACCTTAGCCAGTATCCAAAATCCTAGGGGAGACATGCATACCTTCTCTGGCAAAAAAGTTTGGCCAGTCGACCATGTCTTCCCATGCTGACAAATACTGGAAACCCCTGTAATGACACCAGAAGGTAAGTCAATTATTGAAGTCAATTATTTTTTGTTTATATTGTGGCATCATCCTGGGCAAAGGTAGAATGTTGTTTAAGGCTAGGGCCATATCTGACTGGGACACATAATCTGTCTTCATATAGTCCGGGGAGGTATGTCTCAAGCCATTCACCCTAACATGCACAGAGCCATAACAGTACTTGTTATTGAGTGACCTGAGTGCATGCGTAATCTGATGGATCATGGCATCCAATAGGCAGTTGAGCATGACTTTCTCCTTGTCCAGCCTGATGAGGGGGACATCTGCGTGTCTCACTATGGAGTCTTCTGTGACCAAGGCATTAGATTTTGAGGTGTTTTGCCCTAGAGGCTTATTTGGTGAGACACTGATAAGTGTGCTGTTATGTGGTTTCAATACATGTTGAGATATGTGCAGATAATTTGTGCTTGGGAGGTCTCTGATCTTTTGGTAGGCTTCTAGTGAGTACCTCCATGTATGTGGGTTTATGTGTTGTGTCCTTAACATGTGTGAGAGGCGAAGTGCATGAGCTGACAACTTGTTTGATGCCTTGTTTTTTGTTATGTGAGAGGATTGTTTCTAAATTGAAAGTGTAATTATATCTTCAACATACGGTATTTGTTTTAGGACTAAGTGATTGTCAGTTTACATGACTTAGTTACTACATTGCCTCAGGATACTCAAGTTAGTCAGGCTGGCCGGAGAAATGGTGGGAAAGTAACCATCCAAAATGGTAGGTTTATACCATAGCACTGTTGGGGAATGGGTAAGTTATACCAGTTTATGACATAGGAATAGCAGAGGGGCTTAATCTGTTGATGAAGAGCTGTGGTGATGCTGCTCAATGTGCAGATGAGTTGCTTGCAGAGTAACAGGGGACATGGGAGGGTTCTTCTGACAGACATATAGGGAAAATTTAAGTTTCCAGGTGTTTGCACCTATACACAGAGTGGTACTAACCCCCGTTTTGTGATGGGCAGCTACACGCAAACGTGAGGCTTAAATACAGGAGACGTCCAGCAGTTGTAAGACAAATTACAAGTAGGAAAGCCCCAGACTGAGCTTTTCTCAAGCAATCCCCAACTCAGATGGAACCTGAGCTATACACTTCTGCCGCAAGGGTACAGGAAGGCCCTCTTAATGTAAGATGGCTGGTTTAGAGCACAGTGATACCAAACAGTCTAGATTCAGCAAGCTTGAATCTAGCCTATGCTATATAAGGTAGCAGTGCATTTGTAGAACGAAGGCTTACCTATTCACTTTTTCGGAACACGTGATGATGATAATGATGATGGTAATGTCAGACTCCTGGGTTTATAGAACAGTACAGGTTTTGCAAGTAGTGGAGAAGATGGATGGGGACAGATGAGTGGCACAGGCTTGCCCCTCCCCCTCCCACAAGAATAACTTACACCGGTGTTAGGGTCTCTGACCATAGTAAAGACTGGAGTAGTACAACCTCTAGAAACAGCAGAATCATACATATGGTAGGAAATGTGGAAGAACATGTTTGCAGATGAAATGCATAGGCAGGCAGTTGCCCTCTGGCTTAGCACCACTTAGCAACCCGCAGCTCCTGGACCAATTAGGCCTAAATAGAATTTCATCCATTGTGTAGTTCATTCAAGGTGTCCTCCCTCCCCATTACCTCATCACCTGCTTTTGTATCATGCAGGGCACACTGAATAGTGTTTCTGCTTATGTAGTTGTAGGGCATGAGGACAGCACTCAGATAGATGGTTTGTGCAGCAGTTTGCCCCTGAAGTTAAAATGCCTTCCAGACTGAAGGTAAAGAAAATTCATGGATAAAAATAAATAGTTGCATAGGCCTCTGCCCATTTTTGAGTGAGCATTTATATGTGTAGGGAGTGGTTATTTGTCACTGAATGGTTAAGCAACATGAGGATCAAAGGAAGTTGTGTACAAATACTGAATTGCGTCAGACTGTTTAAATTATACCAAGATGACTATAGTGTATGACTAAGCTGGGAAACAAGAGTCAAAACATTCTTTGAACGCAGGATTTCTATGCTTTCTAATGGTCAAAGAGCTTCACTTGATTCTGCTGCAAGTGCTTATGGTGTGTCACCTAGCAAATAAACATGTAACAGTTTGCATGTATTTCATAGTGATTTTCTTCCTCTGTCAAACATTCTTTTTTACTGCAAGTAAGCTAATGGGGGGTGGGGGGGGGATTAACAAATTAGCAGGGATTTTGGTGACTCTCAAATGCAGATCCACTGCTGCAAGAAAAATGATGCTCGGGTTATATATCTCATTGTCATTATAATATAAACTCCCCTTCAGCTTCCTGATTCTCCATTGTCAAGTCTTCTCAGTATACGTGTTTTAAAAATGTCTTACCTCCTTGAGTTTCAGATGTATCTTGTTATTTAATATGGACTTTTTTGTAACTGAGCCATTTAGAGTCATTGGTGTATTAAAAGATCTTTTTTAATGCATAGCATAAAACAGACAGTTTTAATACATTTCAGTAGAAGAGTAAAATATATGCATTACTATTCTGCATTTCTGTAATATAACATGAAGGTTAATGGTTTGCCGTATTTTATTTATTTCAGTCTTGCAGCATCTTGTATCATGAAGGACATTTTAGACATACTTTTCAGTTTCAAGGAGCATAAAACAGCAGATGTTCGGTGCACCTTTCAAAAACAAGTGGCAGCATTAGCCTTAGGGTTTTTCTAACCCTCATATCTGTAATTTTTGTATCTGTACATTAACATGCACATTTTTGTAAACCTCAGCAATTTAGCAGCATGAATGCATACAAGAACAAAAAGAGGGTGTTGCGGTTGTGTGTGGGTTGCAATTATACTAGAAAAATATGGCTGCCATTTGAAATGCACACTAAATATAGCCAGTCAGGATCATCACTTAGACATTTAGATGTGCAGTAATGACTTGGAAGGAATCATTAACTCATATTAGTAACTTTATGTGCCTCTAGATATTCCTCTGCTATTTCTTTGCTAAAATGTTGATTTAAATGCCTGTTGTGACATGTATATGCATCGACATGTGCTGAATGCATTTTCAGATCTCATAGAAATCCGAAGGTGGTAACAGCAATATGCTTAGTTTTTCATGTGCATCTCAGAATTTCTAACCAGTTTAAATTTTTGATGAAACACAAACTACTTCAAAGTACACAATTGCTTGATTGGAAAAATTACATTTGTGAACCAGAACAGAAAAGCAAATGTAGATGTTAAGGTCCAAATGTTGTTGTGTCTTTCGGCTTTTCCCGGTTAGAGGTCGCCACAGCGGAACTCTGGTCTGCTAATAATTGGCAGTTGATTTTTATGTGCTGAGTTGCCGGCCCTAACGCACAACCTTCAATGAAGGTACGCCCATTCACGCATGTCTCCACAGAAGACGCTCTGGCTGAGAATCGAACGGGACAACGTCTTGCTGTGAGGAGACAACGCTACCACAGCACCACCACCACGGATAACAATTAAAATTCTAATTAAGGACCTAATAAACAATTAAAAGGCAAATACATTTTTGGACATATGTTGCTTTTTACCATGTAATATTTAAAGTTCATTTTTCATAACCTTGCAATACATTTCTTTGTTTTGCAGAACTCTGTTATCACAAAAGATAGAGTACCATATCTGTCAGAAAGAAGCAAAATAAATTCTTAAGAAAGGGCACTTTGAAAGCATAAATAAGAGTGTTTTGAATAATTACTTCCTAGTAATGATTCCAAGATGTATATGTGAGGAGAAATGTGTGAATTCTTTAGAGATAATGCATTACTAAGTGATTCCATGATAACACATAGTTTGCAAATTACCCCTTTAAATCTTTGCTGAATGCTACGTTAAATGTCTGGAAAGTAGCCTATTTCATGTGCGACAGGTACTGACGTGATTCAAGGTCATATGTAATGTTGCTGAAAAGGACTGGCAGAGTATAGGTAAAAAAATGATGGCGGAGAACGTCTGCTGAGTCTCTTTCAACTGTGATTTCCCCAGTTTGTCAGTTATCGAATCTCTCAGCCTACAAATAACCCATTACCAACAAAAAGATAAAGGACAATCCAAGCACCATCCTTCTGTGTCACTAGTTACTTCTGTGTTTAATCTGCCTCCTACAGTCATGCAGAAGCTGTCCGACCCCTTTCCATTTAAGTTGATCTTTAACCCTCTGTAATACCTGCAATGTTTAGAGATGATAATGAGAATCAGTTACCACCACACCCTACCTCACACCTGTAACCCCATGTCTGCCTCATTTCCCCCACTGTTGGCATGTTACAGATTACTTTTCATGACATCCTGTCTTCCTATACACAGTCAATCACTTATTAGTGCCTCAGCCTCCTTTCTGAGTGCATGGGCACACGGGCACCCTTGCACTCTCGCTTACACACACACACACACACACACACACACACACACACACACACACACACACACAGCCACACACACACACACACACACACACACACACACACACACCATCATCAGCAGTCAGAGTCAAGTGGACTTCAGAACACAATGATAGTGACTGAAACAGCACCTTGACTTCTTTTGCATATTGATGGTGATGAAAGCACACTCCAGATCATCCAGCATTGAAGAATAATGGCCTACTCCATCTTTTCACATACTTATGATCAAAGTACCTTACTGAACAGAAAACATCCCCAGATTCAAAGTAAAAATTGTATTTGACAGTTGTAACCAAGGTATGCCTTTAGCAATTAAATGATGTAGTCTTCTTATTGCAAAAGGACAGCTGTCATAAAGCAAGTCACCTTCACATATTATTTTTGATGCATATTAAGTGCTGTGCTTAGCTGGTGTTTTGTATTGTTAGCTGATATTAAACCTAACAAAACAAAGTTGCTTCTTTTCTCCCCCAATTGTAAGTCTTCCACACTAGGCTTTACCATAAAATCTAATAATGGTACCATTATCTCCCCAGATGTGCAAACCAAACTCTTAGGCGTCACAATAGACAACACCCTCAAATTTGATATCCATGTCAATCAAACTATTAAAACCATTAACAAAAACCATGTCTCCCTCTATAAGATCAAACCTTTCCTTACTCCATTTGCTAGGACTGCTATTGCTCATTCCCATCTACTCTCCACTCTTCTCTATGCCTTCCCCCTACTCACTAATTTGAACAAATCTGCTCTTAGCAAACTCTCCAGCTGTTACCACCATATTGCTAGATTTGCAACAGGCATGGCCTATAGGACCCACCACTGTCACAACCTAAATCTTCTGGGGTGGCTAGAATGGCCTAGCCTACTTCAGTACAACCAGCTTATAATTGCCCATAAAGTTCTCTACCACCCTGGCAATACACACTTAAAAATATTATCAACCCTTATAGCACCCTGAGGTAACTTCGCTCTTCTAATAAACTACTGGTTCAAACATCCAAAAATCAACATCTCTGCTGGGGACTCTCTGTTTGCGAACTCTCTTGGCAAAACTTGGAACTCTTTTCCTGCTGATCTTACTCTTGAACTCTTTCTTACTCAGTTCAAATAAAGCCTCACGCTATACTTTAAAACTCACTGGCTATGTCCTTGTTCAAAACCCAACTAGATCCTCCTCTATAGTCTCTAATCATGTTACATTGCCCAGTCAGTTTGCCAACACTGTTTTAAAAATGTATGATTATATTATCTGCTTGCTCAACTGGAGCTTGCAAACTGTGTGTAACTTGTAATCATTTTGTGATTTTTACTGTATGTTCTACCTTGGAGCTTTTCTCCCTGGGCCACCGCTGAAAATGGACATGTATCCAGTCGGACTATCCCAGTCAACAAATGTAAAATAAATAAATAAAATAAATAAATTGTATAGTGTGATGTTGGATCATACTTAAAGT